>NC_137966.1:29353690-29413690 GCF_963924665.1 Micromys minutus | reverse complement strand
ACTAAACCCTAAATAACCCTAAACCCTAAACCATTAACACTATACTCTAAAAAACACTAAACACTAAACCCAAAACAACCCTAAAACCTAAACCTTAAACACTAAACCTTAAACAACCCTAAACCCTAAACACTAAACCCTAAACAACCCTAAACTTTTAACCCTAAACACTATACCCTAAACAACCCTAAACCTTAAACAATCCTAAACTCTAAACCCTAAACCCTTAACCTAAACCACCCTAAATCTTAAACAATCCTATACCCTAAACCTTAAACCCTAAACACTAAACCCTAAACCCTAAACCTAACAATAACCATAACCCTAACCCTAACCCCTAACCCTTGCCCTAACCCTAACCCTAATCCTAATCTTAACCCTAACCCTACCCCTAACCCTAACCCTAACCCTAACCCTAACCCTAAACCTAAACCTAATCCTAACCCTAACCTTAACCCTAATCCTAACACTAACCCTAACCCTAACCCTAACCGTAACCATAACACTAAACTCTAAACCCTAAACCTAATCCACCCTAAACCTTAAACAATCTTAAACCATAAACCTTAGACCCTAAATCCTAAATCTAACAATAAACCTAAACCTAACCCTAAATCTTACCCTAACCCTAACCCTAACCCTAAACCCTCCCTGACCCCAACCCTCACCTTAACCCTAACCCTAACCCTAACCCTAACCCTAACCGTAACCATAATACTAAACTCTAAACCCTAAATCTAATCCACCCTAAACCTTAAACAATTCTAAACCATAAACTTTAAACTCTAAACCCTAAATCTAATAATAACCCTAAACCTAACCCTAATCTAACCCTAATCCTAACCCTAACCCTAAACCTAACCCTGACCCTAACCCTAACCCTAATCCTAACACTAACCATAACCCAAACACTAACCCTAACCCTAACCCTAAACCTTACCCTAAACCTCACACTATCCCTAATCCTAACACTAAACCCTAAACTTTAAATCTAACCCTAACCCTAACCCTACCCTTAACCCTAACCCTAACCATATCCCTAAACCTAACCCTGACCCTAATCCTAACACTAACCCTATTTCTAATTCTAACCCTAACACTAATCCTAAACTTAAACCTAACCCCCTAATAATAACCCTAACACTAAACCTAACCCTAACCCTAACCCTAACACTAACACTAACCCTAACCCTAACACCTAACCCGTAACACTAACCCTAACCCTAACCCCTAACCCTAACCCTAATTCTAACCCAACCCTAACACTAACCCTAACCCTAACCCTAACCCTAGCCCTAACCCTAACCCTATCCCTAACCCTAACCCTTACCCTAACACTAACACTAACCTTAACCCTAACCCTAACCTTAACCCTCACCCTAACCCTCACCCTAACCCTAAACCTAACCCTAACACTAACCCTAACACCCTAAATCCAAAACCCTAAACCCAGAAAAACCCTAAACACTAATTCCAAAAGCACCCTAAACCCTAAACTCTAAACACTAAACGCTAAAAAACCCTAAACCCTTAAACCTAAACACTAAACCCTAAACAAACCTAAACCCTAAAACCATTAACACTATACCCTAAAAAACCCTAAACTCTTAACCCTAAACATTATAGCCTAAACCCTAAAACACTATACAACCTTAAACCCTGAACCTTAAAATATCCTAAATCATAAATCCTGAACAACCCTAAACACTAAATCATAAACAACCCTAAAAAAACCTAAACAACTCTAAACGCTAAAACATAAACAACCCTAAACATTAAACAATCTTAAACGCTAAACCCTATACCCTAAACCTAAACCACCCTAAAACTTAAACAATCCTAAACCCTAAACCTTAAACCATAAACCATAAATTTTAAACCATAAATCTAAGAATAACCATAACCCTAACCCTAACCCTAAACCTAAACCTAACCCTAACCCTAACCCTAAACCTAACCCTAACCCCTAACCCCTAACACTAACCCTAAACCTAACCTCTAACCCTAACCCTAACCCTAACCCTAACCTTACCCTAACCCTAAACCTAACCCTAACCCTAACCCTAACCTTAACCCTAACCCTAACCTTAACCCTAACCCTAACCCTAACCCCTAACCCTTACCCAAACCCTAAACCTAACCCTAACCCTAAACCTAACCCTAACCCTAACCCTAACCATAACCCTAACCCTAACCCTAACCCTAACCCTAACCCTAAACCTAACCCTAAACCTAACCTTAACCCTAATCCTAACCCTAACCCTAACCCTAACCCTAACCCTAACCGTAACCATAACACTAAACTCTAAACCCTAAACCTAATCCACCCTAAACCTTAAACAATCCTAAATCATAAACCGTAGACCCTAAACCCTAAATCTAACATTAAACCTAAACCTAACCCTAAATCTAACCCTAACCCTAAACCCTCCCTGACCCTAACCCTAACCCTAACCCTAACCCTAACCCTAAACCTAACCCTGACCCTAATCCTAACACTAAACCTATTTCTAATTCTAACCCTAACACTAATCCTAAACTTAACCCTAACCCCCTAATAATAACCCTAACCCTAAAACTAACCCTAAACCCTAACCCTAACCCTAACCCTAACCCTAACCCTAACCTAACCCTAACCCTAACCCTAACCCAAACCCTAACACTAACCCCCTAACTTTTACCCTAACCCTAACCCTAACCCTAACCCTAACCCTAACCCTAACCCTAACCTTTACCATAACCCTAACCTTAACCCTAACCCCATCCCTAAACCTAACCCTAACCGTAACCATAACACTAAACTCTAAACCCTAAACCTAATCCACCCTAAACCTTGAACAATCCTAAACCATAAACCTTAAACCCTAAACCCTAAATCTAACAATAAACCTAAACCTAACCCTAAATCTAACCCTAACCCTATCCCTAACCCTAAACCTAACCCTGACCCTAACCCTAACCCTAAACCTAACACTAACCATAACCCTAACCCTAACACTAACCCTAACCTTAACCCTAACCCTAACCCTAACCCTAACCCTAACCCTAAATCTAACCCTAACTCTAACCCTAACCGTAACCATAATACTAAACTCTAAACCCTAAACCTAATCCACCCTAAACCTTGAACAATCCTAAACCATAAACCTTAAACCCTAAACCCTAAATCTAACAATAAACCTAAACCTAACCCTAAATCTAACCCTAACCCTAACCCTAAACCTAAACCTGATCTAACCATAACCCTAATCCTAACACTAATCATAACCCAAACACTAACCCTAACCCTAACCCTAAACCTAACCCTAAAACTCACACTATCCCTAATCCTAACACTAAACCCTAAACTTTAAATCTGACCCTAACCCTAACCCTACCCTTAACCCTAACCCTATCCCTAAACCTAACCCTGACCCTAATCCTAACACTAACCCTATTTCTAATTCTAACCCTAACACTAATCCTAAATTAAAACCTAACCCCCTAATAATAACCCTAACACTAAACCTAACCCTAACCCTAACCCTAACCCTAACCCTAACACTAACCCCTAACCCCTAACACTAACCCTAACCCTAACCCCTAACCCTAACCCTAACCCTAACCTTAACCCTAACCCTAACCCTAACCCTAACCCTAACCCTAACCCTAACCCTTACCCTAACACTAAAACTAACCTTAACCCTAACCCTAACCTTAACCCTCACCCTAACCCTCACCTTAACCCTAAACCTAAACCTAACACTAACCCTAACACCCTAAATCCTAAACCCTAAACCCCGAAAAACCCTAAACACTAATTCCAAAAGCACCCTAAACCCTAAACTATAAACACTAAATGCTAAAAAACCCTAAACCCTAAACCCTAAACACTAAACCCTTAACAAGCCAAAACCCTAAAACCATTAACACTATACCCTAAACAACCCTAAACCCTTAACACTAAACATTATACCCTAAACCCTAAAACACTATACAACCTTAAACCCTAAACCTTAAAATATCCTAAATCATAAATCCTGAACAACCCTAAACACTAAATTATAAACAACCCTAAAAAACCCTAAACAACTCTAAACGCTAAAACCTAAACAACCCTAACCATTAAACAATCTTAAACGCTAAATTCTGTACCCTAAACATAAACCACTTTAAAACTTAAACAATCCTAAACCCTAAACCTTAAACCATAAACCCTAAATTTGAAACCATAAATCTAAGAATAACCATAAGCCTAACCCTAACCCTAAACCAAAACCTAACACTAACCCCAACCCTAACATTAACCCCATAACCCTAACCCTAACCTTAAGCCTAACATAACCCCATAACCCTAACTCTAACCCTAACTCTAACCCTAATGCTAACCCTAACCCTAACCCTAACCCCTTAACCTTAATCCCTAAATCCTAAACCCTGAACAACCATAAATCCTAAACCCTGAACAACCCTAAATCATAAACCTTGAATAACCCTAAACACTAACCTCTAAACAACCCTAAACAACCCTAATCACTAAACCATAAACAACCCTAAACACTAAACCCTAAACAACCCTATACCTTAAACCTTGAACACTAAACCCTAAATAACCCTAAACCCTAAACCATTAACACTATACTCTAAAAAACACTAAACACTAAACCCAAAACAACCCTAAAACCTAAACCTTAAACACTAAACCTTAAACAACCCTAAACCCTAAACACTAAACCCTAAACAACCCTAAACTTTTAACCCTAAACACTATACCCTAAACAACCCTAAACCTTAAACAATCCTAAACTCTAAACCCTAAACCCTTAACCTAAACCACCCTAAATCTTAAACAATCCTAAACCCTAAACCTTAAACCCTAAACACTAAACTCTAAACCCTAAACCTAACAATAACCATAACCCTAACCCTAACCCCTAACCCTTACCCTAACCCTAACCCTAACCCTAATCCTAACCCTAATCCTAACCCTAACCCTAACCCTAACCCTAACCCTAACCCTAAACCTAACCCTAACCTTAAACCTAATCCTAACCCTAAACCTAACCCTAACCGTAAACTTAACCCTAAACCTAATCCTAACCCTAACCCTAACCCTAACCCTATCCCTAACCCTAAACCTAATCCGAACCCTAACCTTAACCCTAATCCTAACCCTAACCCTAACCCTAACCGTAACCATAACACTAAACTCTAAACCCTAAACCTAATCCACCCTAAACCTTAAACAATCCTAAACCATAAACCTTAGACCCTAAATCCTAAATCTAACAATAAACCTAAACCTAACCCTAACTCTAACCCTAACCCTAACCCTAACCCTAAACCCTCCCTGACCCTAACCCTAACCCTAACCCTAAACCTAACCCTGACCCTAATATTAACACTAACCCTATTTCTAATTCTAACCCTAACACTAATCCTAAACTTAAACCTAACCCCCTAATAATAACCCTAACGCTTTCACTAACCCTAACCCTTAAACCTAACCCTAACCCTAACCCTAACCCTAACCTAACCCTAACCCTAACCCTAACCCTAACCCTAACCCTAACCCTAACCTAACCCTAACCCTAACCCTAACCCTAACACAAACCCTAACACTAACCCCCTTACTTTTACCCTAACCCTAACCCTAACCCTAAACCTGACCCTTACCATAACCCTAACCCTAACCCTAACTCCATCCCTAACTCTAACCCTAACCGTAACCATAACACTAAACTCTAAACCCTAAACCTAATCCACCCTAAACCTTAAACAATCCTAAACCATAAACCTTAAACCCTAAACCCTAAATCTAACAATAAACCTAAACCTAACCCTAAATCTAACCCTAACCCTATCCCTAACCCTAAACCTAACCCTGACCCTAACCCTAACCCTAATCCTAACACTAACCATAACCCTAACCCTAACACTAACCCTAACCTTAACCCTAACCCTAACCCTAACCCTAACCCTAACTAAAACCCTAACCATAACCCTAACCGTAACCATAATACTAAACTCTAAACCCTAAACCTAATCCACCCTTAAACTTAAACAATCCTAAACCATAAACCTTAAACCCTAAACCCTAAATCTAACAATAAACCTAAAACTAACCCTAAATCTAACCCTAACCCTAACCCTAACCCTAAACATAAACCTTACCCTAACCCTAATCCTAATCCTAACACTAATCATAACCCAAACACTAACCCTAACCCTAACCCGAAACCTAACCCTAAACCTCACACTATCCCTAATCCTAACACTAAACCCTAAACTTTAATTCTAACCCTAACTTTAACCCTACCCTTAACCCTAACCCTAACCATATTTCTAAACCTAACCCTGACCCTAATCCTAACACTAACCCTATTTCTAATTCTAACCCTAACACTAATCCTAAACTAAAACCTAACCCCCTAATAATAACCCTAACACTAAACCTAACCCTAACCCTAACCCTAACCCTAACCCTAACACTAACCCCTAACCCTAAGCCTAACCCTAACCCTAACCTTAACCCTAACCCTAACCCTAACCCTAACCCTATCCCTAACCCTAACCATTATTCTAACACTAACACTAACCTTATCCCTAACCCTAAACCTAAACCTAACCCTAACCCCAACCCTAACCTTAACCCCATAACCCTAACCCTAACCTTAAGACTAACATAACCCCATAACCTTAGCTCTAACCCTAACTCTAACCCTAATGCTAACCCTAACCCTAACCCTAACCCTAACCTTAACCCCTTAACCTTAATCCCTAAATCCTAAACCCTGAACAACCATAAATCCTAAACCCTGAACAACCCTAAATCATAAACCCTGAATAACCCTAAACACTAACCTCTAAACAACCCTAAACAACCCTAATCTCTAAACCATAAACAACCCTAAACACTAAACACTAAACAACCCTATACCCTAAACCTTAAACACTAAACCCTAAATAACCCTAAACCCAAAACCATTAACACTATACCCTAAACAACACTAAACACTAAACCCAAAACAACCCTAAAACCTAAACCTTAAACACTAAACCTTAAACAACCCTAAACCCTAAACACTAAACCCTAAACAACCCTAAACTTTTAACTTTAAACACTATACCCTAAACAACCCTAAACCTTAAACAAACCTAAACTCTAAACCCTAAACCCTTAACCTAAACCACCCTAAATCTTAAACAATCCTAAACCCTAAATCTTAAACCCTAAACACTAAACCCTAAACCCTAAACCTAACAATAACCATAACCCTAAACCTAACCCCTAACCCTTACCCTAACCCTTACCCTAACCCTAATCCTAACCCTAACCCTAACCCTAACCCTAACCCTAATCCTAACCCTAACCCTAACCCTAACCCTAACCGTAACCATAACACTAAACTCTAAACCCTAAACCTAATCCACCCTAAACCTTAAACAATCCTAACCATAAACCTTAGACCCTAAATCCTAAATCTAACAATAAACCTAAACCTAACCCTAAATCTAACCCTAACCCTAACCCTAACCCTAAACCCTCCCTGACCCTAATCCTAACACTAACAAGCCTAAACCCTAAAACCATTAACGCTATACCCTAAACAACCCTAAACCCTTAACCCTAAACATTATACCCTAAACCCTAAAACACTATACAACCTTAAACCCTAAACCTTAAAATATCCTAAATCATAAATCCTGAACAACCCTAAACACTAAATTATAAACAACCCTAAAAAACCCTAAACAACTCTAAACGCTAAAACCTAACCAAAACTAACTATTAAACAATCTTAAACGCTAAATTCTATACCCTAAACCTAAACCACCCTAAAACTTAAACAATCCTAAACCCTAAACCTTAAACCATAAACCCTAAATTTTAAACCATAAATCTAAGAATAACCATAACCCTAACAACGGCCGTAGCAGCGGCACAAACCACGGCCGTAGCAGCGGCCCTAACAACGGCCCTAGCAGCGGCCCTAAAAACGGCCCTAGCAACGGCCCTAGCAACGGCCCTAGCAACGGCCCTAGCAACGGCCCTAACAAGGGCCCTAACAACGGCCCTAGCAACGGCCTTAACAACGGCCCTAACAACGGCCCTAACAACGGCCCTAGCAACGGCCCTAACAAGGGCCCTAACAACGGCCCTAGCAACGGCCTTAACAACGGCCCTAACAACGGCCCTAACAACGGCCCTAGCAACGGCCCTAGCAACGGCCCTAGCAACGGCCCTAACAACGGCACTAGCAACGGCCCTAACAAGGGTATTGCAACGGCCCTAGCAACAGCCCTAGCAACGGACCTAACAACAGCCCTAGCAACGGCCCTAACAACGGCCCTAGCAACGGCCATAGCAACGGCTTTAACAATGGCCCTAACAACGGCCCTAACAACGGCCCTAGAAACGGCCCTAGCAACGGCCCTAACAAAAGCCCTAGCAACGGCCCTAACAAGGGCCCTAACAACGGCCCTAGCAACGGCCCTAGCAACGGCCCTAGCAACGGCCCTAACAACGGCACTAGCAACGGCCCTAACAAGGGTATTGCAACGGCCCTAGCAACAGCCCTAGCAACGGCCCTAATAACGGCACTAGCAACGGCCCTAACAAGGGCCCTTGCAACGGCCCTAACAACGGCCCTAGCAACGGCCCAAGCAACGGCCCTAGCAACGGCCCTAGCAACGGCCCTAGCAACGGCCCTAGCAACGGCCCTAGCAACGGCCCTAGCAACGGCCCTAACAACGGACCTAGCAACGGCCCTAGCAACGGCCCTAGCAAAGGCCCTAGCAACGGCCCTAGCAACGGCCCTAGCAACGGCCCTAGCAACGGCCCTAGCAACGGCACCAGCAACGGCCCTAGCAACGGCCCTAGAAACGGCCCTAGCCACGGCCCTAGCAACGGCCCTAACCACGGCCCTAGCAACGGCCCTAGCAACGGCCCTAGCAACGGCCCTAGCAACGGCCCTAGCAATGGCCCTAACAAAGGCCCTAGCAACGGCCCTAACAACGGCCCTAGCAAGGGCCCTAACCACGGCCCTAGCAACGGCCCTAGCAACGGCCCTAAAAACGGCCCTAGCAACGGCCCTAGCAACGGCCCTAACAACGGCCTTAGCAACGGCCCTAACAACGGCCAAAACAACGGCCCTAGCAACGGCCCTAGCAACGGCCCTAGCAACGGCTTTAACAACGGTTCTAGCAACGGCCCTAACAACGGCCCTATCAACGGCCCTAGCAACGTCCCTATAAACGGCCTTAGCAACGCCCCTAGCAACGGCCCTAACAAGGGCCCTAACAACGGCCCTAACAACGGCCCTAGCAACGGCCCTAGCAACGGCCCTAACAAGGGCCCTAGCAACGGCCCTAGCAACGGCCCTAGTAATGGCCCTAGCAACGGCCCTAACAAGGGCCCTAGCAACGACTTTAACAACGGCCCTAGCAACGGCCCTAACAACGGCCCTAGCAACGGCCCAAGCAACGGCCCTAGAAACGGCCTTAGCAACGGCCCTAGCAACGGCCCTAACAAGGGCCCTAACAACGGCCCTAACAACGGCCCTAGCTACGGCCCTAGCAACGGCCATAAAAAGGGCCCTAGCAACGGCCCTAGCAACGGCCCTAGTAATGGCCCTAGCAACGGCCCTAACAAGGGCCCTAGCATCGGCCCTAGCAACGGCCCTAGCAACGGTACTAACAACGTCCCTAGCAACGGCCCTAGCAACGGCCCTAGCAACGGCCCTAAAAAAAGCCCAAGCAACGGCCCTAACAACAGCCCTTGCAACAGCCCTAGCAACGGCCCTAGCAACGGCCCTAGCAACGGCCCTAGCCACGTCCCTAGCAACGGCCCTAACAAGGGCCCTAGCAACGGCCCTAACAAGGGCCCTAGCAACGGCCCTAACAAGGGCCCTAGCAACGGCCCTAACAAGGGCCCTAGCAACGGCCCTAACAAGGGCCCTAGCAACGGCCCTAACAAGGGCCATAGCAACGGCCCTAGCAATGGCCCTAGCTACGGCCCTAGCAACGGCCCTAAAAAGGGCCCTAGCAACGGCCCTAGCAACGGCCCTAGCAACGGCCCTAGCAACGGCCCTAATAAGGGACCTAGCAACGGCCCTAGCAACGGCCCTAGCAACGGCCCTAACAAGGGACCTAGCAACGGCCCTAGCAATGGCCCTAGAAACGGCCCTAAAAAGGGCCCTAGCAACGGCCCTAACAAGGGCCCTAGCAACGGCCCTACCAACGGCCCTTGCAACGGCCCTACCAACGGCCCTAGCAACGGCCCTAACAACGGCCCTAGGAACGGCACTAACAACGGCCCTAGCAACGGCCCTAGCAATGGCCCTAGCAACGGCCCTAACAACGGCCCTAACCACGGCCCTAGCAACGGCCCTAGCAACGGCCCTAGCAACGGCCCTAGCAACGGCCCTAGCAACGGCCCTAAAAACGGCCCTAGAAACTGCCCTAACCACGGCCCTAGCAACTGCCCTAGCAACGGCCCTAACAACGGCCCTAGCAACGGCCCTAGCAACGGCCCTAACAGCGGCCCAAACAACGGCCCTAGCCACGGCCCTAGCAACGGCCCTAGCAACGGCTTTAACAACGGCCCTAGCAACGGCCCTAACAACGGCCCTAGCAACGGCCCTAGCAATGGCGCTAGAAACAGCCATAGCAACGGCCCTAGCAACGGCCCTAACAAGGGCCCTAGCAACGGCCCTCACAAGGGCCCTAGCAACAGCCCTAACAAGGGCCCTAGCAACGGCCCTAGCAACGGCCCTAACAAGGGCCCTAGCAACGGCCCTAGCAACGGCCCTAACAACGGCCCTAACAAGGGCCCTAGCAACGGCCCTAAAAACGGCCCTTCAAACGGCCCTAGGAACAACCCTAGCAACGGCCCTAGCAACGGCCCTAACAACGGCCCTAGCCACGGCCCTAACAAGAGCCCTAGCAGCGGCCCTAACAAGGGCCCTAGCAACGGCCCTAACAAGGGCCCTAGCAACGGCCCTAACAAGGGCCCTAACAACGGTCCTAGCAACGGCCCTAGCAACGGCCCTAGCTACGGCCCTAACAAGGGCCCTAGCAACGGCCCTAGCAACGGCCCTAACAACGGCCCTAGCAACGGTCCTAGCAACGGCCCTAACAAGGGCCCTAGCAACGGCCCTAACAAGGGCCCTAGCAACGGCCCTAACAAGGGCCCTACCAACGGCCCTAACAAGGGCCCTAGCAACGGCCCTAGCAACGGCCCTAGCAACGGCCCTAGCAACGGCACTAACAAGGGCCCTAGAAACGGCCCTAGCAACGGCCCTAGCAACGGCCCTAGCAACGGCCCTAGCAAGGGCCCTAGCAACGGCCCTAACAACGGCCCCAGCAACGGCCCTAACCACGGCCCTAGCAACGGCCCTAGCAACGGCCCTAGCAACGGCCCTAACAAGGGCCCTAGCAACGGCCCTAGCAACGGCCCTAGCAACGGCCCTAACAAGGGCCCTAGCAACGGCCCTAGCAAGGGCCCTAGCAACGGCCCTAGCAACGGCCCTAGCAACGGCCCTAGCAACGGCCCTAGCAACGGCCCTAGCAACGGCCCTAGCCACGTCCCTAGCAACGGCCCTAACAAGGGCCCTAGCAACGGCCCTAACAAGGGCCCTAGCAACGGCCCTAACAAGGGCCCTAGCAACGGCCCTAACAAGGGCCCTAGCAACGGCCCTAACAAGGGCCCTAGCAACGGCCCTAACAAGGGCCCTAGCAACGGCCCTAACAAGGGCCATAGCAACGGCCCTAGCAATGGCCCTAGCTACGGCCCTAGCAACGGCCCTAAAAAGGGCCCTAGCAACGGCCCTAGCAACGGCCCTAGCAACGGCCCTAGCAACGGCCCTAATAAGGGCCCTAGCAACGGCCCTAGCAACGGCCCTAGCAACGGCCCTAGCAACGGCCCTAACAAGGGACCTAGCAACGGCCCTAGCAACGGCCCTAGAAACGGCCCTAAAAAGGGCCCTAGCAACGGCCCTAACAAGGGCCCTAGCAACGGCCCTAACAACGGCCCTTGCAACGGCCCTACCAACGGCCCTAGCAACGGCCCTAACAACGGCCCTAGGAACGGCCCTAACAACGGCCCTAGCAACGGCCCTAGCAATGGCCCTAGCAACGGCCCTAACAACGGCCCTAACCACGGCCCTAGCAACGGCCCTAGCAACGGCCCTAGCAACGGCCCTAGCAACGGCCCTAGCAATGGCCCTAAAAACGGCCCTAGCAACTGCCCTAACCACGGCCCTAGCAACTGCCCTAGCAACGGCCCTAACAACGGCCCTAGCAACGGCCCTAGCAACGGCCCTAACAGCGGCCCAAACAACGGCCCTAGCAGCGGCCCTAGCAACGGCCCTAGCAACGGCTTTAACAACGGCCCTAGCAACGGCCCTAACAACGGCCCTAGCAACGGCCCTAGCAATGGCGCTAGAAACAGCCATAGCAACGGCCCTAGCAACGGCCCTAACAAGGGCCCTAGCAACGGCCCTCACAAGGGCCCTAGCAACAGCCCTAACAAGGGCCCTAGCAACGGCCCTAGCAACGGCCCTAACAAGGGCCCTAGCAACGGCCCTAGCAACGGCCCTAACAACGGCCCTAACAAGGGCCCTAGCAACGGCCCTAAAAACGGCCCTTCAAACGGTCCTAGCAACGGTCCTAGCAACGGCCCTAACAAGGGCCCTAGCAACGGCCCTAACAAGGGCCCTAGCAACGGCCCTAACAAGGGCCCTAGCAACGGCCCTAGCTACGGCCCTATAACGGCCCTAACAAGGGCCCTAGCAACGGCCCTAGCAACGGCCCTAGCAACGGCCCTAGCAACGGCCCTAACAAGGGCCCTAGCAACGGCCCTAGCAACGGCCCTAGCAACTGCCCTAACCACGGCCCTAGCAACGGCCCAAGCAACGGCCCTAGCAACGGCCCTAACAACGGCCCTAGCAACGGCCCTAGCAACGGCCCTAACAGCGGCCCAAACAATGGCCCTAGCAACGGCCCTAGCAACGGCCCTAGCAACGGCCCTAACAGCGGCCCAAACAACGGCCCTAGCAACGGCCCTAGCAACGGCCCTAGCAATATCTTTAACAACGGCCCTAGCAACGGCCCTAACAACGGCCCTAGCAACGTCCCTAGCAATGGCGCTAGAAACGGCCATAGCAACGGCCCTAGCAACGGCCCTAACAAGGGCCCTAGCAACGGCCCTCACAAGGGCCCTAGCAACAGCCCTAACGAGGGCCCTAGAAACGGCCCTAGCAACGGCCCTAACAAGGGCCCTAGCAACGGCCCTAGCAACGGCCCTAACAACGGCCCTAGCAACGGCCCTAGCAACGGCCCTAACAAAGGCCCTAGCAACGGCCCTAACAAGGGCCCTAGCAACGGCCCTAACAACGGCCCTTCAAACGGCCCTAGGAACAACCCTAGCAACGGCCCTAGCAACGGCCCTAACAACGGCCCTAGCAACGGCCCTAACAAGGGCCCTAGCAACGGCCCTAACAAGGGCCCTAGCAACGGCCCTAGCAACGGCCCTAACAACGGCCCTAGCAACGGTCCTAGCAACGGCCCTAACAAGTGCCCTAGCAACGGCCCTAACAAGGGCCCTAGCAACGGCCCTAGCAACGGCCCTAGCTACGGCCCTATAACGGCCCTAACAAGGGCCCTAGCAACGGCCCTAGCAACGGCCCTAGCAACGGCCCTAGCAACGACACTAACAAGGGCCCTAGCAACGGCCCTAGCAACGGCCCTAACAAGGGCCCTAGAAACGGCCCTAGCAACGGCCCTAACAACGGCCCTAGCAACGGCCCTAACAAGGGCCCTAGCAACGGCCCTAGCAACGGCCCTAGCAACGGCCCTAGCAACGACACTAACAAGGGCCCTAGCAACGGCCCTAGCAACGGCCCTAGCAACTGCCCTAACCACGGCCCTAGCAACGGCCCAAGCAACGGCCCTAGCAACGGCCCTAACAACGGCCCTAGCAACGGCCCTAGCAACGGCCCTAACAGCGGCCCAAACAATGGCCCTAGCAACGGCCCTAGCAACGGCCCTAGCAACGGCCCTAACAACGGCCCTAGCAAGGGCCCTAGCAACGGCCCTAACAGCGGCCCAAACAACGGCCCTAGCAACGGCCCTAGCAACGGCCCTAGCAATGGCTTTAACAACGGCCCTAGCAACGGCCCTAACAACGGCCCTAGCAACGTCCCTAGCAATGGCGCTAGAAACGGCCATAGCAACGGCCCTAGCAACGGCCCTAACAAGGGCCCTAGCAACGGCCCTCACAAGGGCCCTAGCAACAGCCCTAACGAGGGCTCTAGAAACGGCCCTAGCAACGGCCCTAACAAGGGCCCTAGCAACGGCCCTAGCAACGGCCCTAACAACGGCCCTAGCAACGGCCCTAGCAACGGCCCTAACAACGGCCCTAGCAACGGCCCTAACAAGGGCCCTAGCAACGGCCCTAACAACGGCCTTGGAAACGGCCCTAGGAACAACCCTAGCAACGGCCCTAGCAACGGCCCTAGCAACGGCCCTAACAACGGCCCTAGCAACGGCCCTAACAAGGGCCCTAGCAACGGCCCTAACAAGGGCCCTAGCAACGGCCCTAACAAGGGCCCTAGCAACGGCCCTAACAAGGGCCCTAGCAACGGCCCTAACAAGGGCCCTAGCAACGGCCCTAGCAACGGCCCTAGCAACGGCCCTAGCAACGGTCCTAGCAACGGCCCTAACAAGTGCCCTAGCAACGGCCCTAACAAGGGCCCTAGCAACGGCCCTAGCAACGGCCCTAGCTACGGCCCTATAACGGCCCTAACAAGGGCCCTAGCAACGGCCCTAGCAACGGCCCTAGCAACGGCCCTAGCAACGACACTAACAAGGGCCCTAGCAACGGCCCTAACAAGGGCCCTAGAAACGGCCCTAGCAACGGCCCTAACAACGGCCCTAGCAACGGCCCTAACAACGGCCCTAGCAACGGCCCTAACAAGGGCCCTAGCAACGGCCCTAACAACGGCCTTGGAAACGGCCCTAGGAACAACCCTAGCAACGGCCCTAGCAACGGCCCTAGCAACGGCCCTAACAACGGCCCTAGCAACGGCCCTAACAAGGGCCCTAGCAACGGCCCTAACAAGGGCCCTAGCAACGGCCCTAACAAGGGCCCTAGCAACGGCCCTAACAAGGGCCCTAGCAACGGCCCTAACAAGGGCCCTAGCAACGGCCCTAGCAACGGCCCTAGCAACGGCCCTAGCAACGGCCCTAGCAACGGCCCTAACAAGGGCCCTAGCAACGGCCCTAACAAGGGCCCTAGCAACGGCCCTAACAAGGGCCCTAGCAACGGCCCTAACAAGGGCCCTAGCAACGGCCCTAACAAGGGCCCTAGCAACGGCCCTAGCAACGGCCCTAGCTACGGCCCTAGCAACGGCCCTAACAAGGGCCCTAGCAACGGCCCTAGCAACGGCCCTAGCAACGGCCCTAGCAACGGCCCTAACAAGGGCCCTAGCAACGGCCCTAGCAACGGCCCTAGCAACGGCCCTAGCAACGGCCCTAACAAGGGTCCTAGCAATGGCCCAAGCAACGGCCCTAGTAACGGCCCTAAAAAGGGCCCTAGCAACGGCCCTAACAAGGGCCCTAGCAACAGCCCTAACAAGGGCCCTAGCAACGGCCCTAGCAACGGCCCTAGCTACGGCCCTATAACTGCCCTAACAAGGGCCCTAGCAACGGCCCAAGCAACAGCCCTAACAAGGGCCCTAGAAACGGCCCTAGCAACGGCCCTAGGAACGGCCCTAGCAACGGCCCTAACAAGGGCCCTATCAACGGCCCTAACAAGGGCCCTAGCAACGGCCCTAGCAACGGCCCTAGCAACGGCCCTAGCAAAGGCCCTAACAAGTGCCCTAGCAACGGCCCTAGCAACGGCCCTAGCTACGGTCCTAGCAACGGCCCTAACAAGTGCCCTAGCAACGGCCCTAGCAACGGCCCTAACAAGGGCCCTAGAAACGGCCCTAGCAACGACCCTAACAACGGCCCTAGCAACGGCCCTAGCAACGGCCCTAACAACGGCCCTTGAAACGGCCCTAGGAACAACCCTAGCAACGGCCCTAGCAACGGACCTAGCAACGGCCCTAACAAGGGCCCTAGCAACGGCCCTAACAAGGGCCCTAGCAACGGCCCTAACAAGGGCCCTAGCAACGGCCCTAGCAACGGCCCTAGCAACGGACTTAGCAACGGCCCTAACAAGGACCCTAGCAACGGCCCTAACAAGGGCCATAGCAACGGCCCTAACAAGGGCCTTTGAAACGGCCCTAGGAACAACCCTAGCAACGGCCCTAGCAACGGCCCTAGCAACGGCCCTAGAAACGGCCCTAGCAACGGCCCTAACAAGGGCCCTAGCAACCGCCCAAACAAGGGCCCTAGCAGCGGCCCTAACAAGGGCCCTAGCAACGGCCCTAGCAGCGGCCCTAGCAACGGCCCTAGCAACGGCCCTAGCAACGGCCCTAACAAGGGCCCTAGCAACGGCCCTAACAAGGGCCCTAGCAACGGCCCTAACAAGGGCCCTATCAACGGCCCTAACAAGGGCCCTAGCAACGGCCCTAGCAACGGCCCTAGCAACGGCCCTAGCAACGGCCCTAACAAAGGCCCTAGCAACGGCCCTAGCAACTGCCCTAACAAGGGCCCTAGCAACGGCCCTAGCAACGGCCCTAGCAACGGCCCTAGCAACGGCCCTAACAAGGGCCCTAGCAACGGCCCTAGCAACGGCCCTAGCTACGGCCCTATAACGGCCCTAACAAGGGCCCTAGCAACGGCCCTAGCAACGGCCCTAGCAACGGCCCTAGCAACGGCCCTAACAAGGGCCCTAGAAACGGCCATAGCAACGGCCCTAGCAACGGCCCTAACAAGGGCCCTAGCAACGGCCCTCACAAGGGCCCTAGCAACAGCCCTAACAAGGGCCCTAGCAACGGCCCTAGCAACGGCCCTAACAAGGGCCCTAGCAATGGCCCTAGCAACGGCCCTAACAACGGCCCTAGCAACGGCCCTAGAAACGGCCCTAACAACGGCCCTAGCAACGGCCCTAACAAGGGCCCTTCAAACGGCCCTAGCAACGGCCCTAGAAACGGCCCTAGCAACGGCCCTAACAAAGGCCCTAGCAACGGCCCTAAAAATGGCCCTAGCAACTGCCCTAACCACGGCCCTAGCAACGGCCCTAGCAACGGCTCTAACAACGGCCCTAGCAACAGCCCTAGCAACGGCCCTAACAGCTGCCCAAACAACTGCCCTAGCAACGGCCCTAGCAACGGCCCTAGCAATGGTTTTAACAACGGCCCTAGCAACGGCCCTAACAACGGCACTAGCAACGGCCCTAGCAATGGCGCTAGAAACGGCCATAGCAACGGCCCTAGCAACGGCCCTAACAAGGGCCCTAGCAACGGCCCTCACAAGGTCCCTAGCAACAGCCCTAACGAGGGCCCTAGCAACGGCCCTAGCAACGGCCCTAACAAGGGCCCTAGCAACGGCCCTAGCAACGGCCCTAGCAACGGCCCTAGCAAAGGCCCTAACAAGTGCCCTAGCAACGGCCCTAGCAACGGCCCTAGCTACGGTCCTAGCAACGGCCCTAACAAGGGCCCTAGCAACGGCCCTAGCAACGGCCCTAACAAGGGCCCTAGAAACGGCCCTAGCAACGACCCTAACAACGGCCCTAGCAACGGCCCTAGCAACGGCCCTAACAACGGCCCTTGAAACGGCCCTAGAAACAACCCTAGCAACGGCCCTAGCAACGGACCTAGCAACGGCCCTAACAAGGGCCCTAGCAACGGCCCTAACAAGGGCCCTAGCAACGGCCCTAACAAGGGCCCTAGCAACGGCCCTAGCAACGGCCCTAGCAACGGACTTAGCAACGGCCCTAACAAGGGCCCTAGCAACGGCCCTAACAAGGGCCCTAGCAACGGCCCTAACAAGGGCCTTTGAAACGGCCCTAGGAACAACCCTAGCAACGGCCCTAGCAACGGCCCTAGCAACGGCCCTAGAAACGGCCGTAGCAACGGCCCTAACAAGGGCCCTAGCAACGGCCCTAACAAGGGCCCTAGCAGCGGCCCTAACAAGGGCCCTAGCAACGGCCCTAGCAACGGCCCTAGCAACGGCCCTAGCAACGGCCCTAGCAACGTCCCTAACAAGGGCCCTAGCAACGGCCCTAACACGGGCCCTAGCAACGGCCCTAACAAGGGCCCTAGCAACGGCCCTAACAAGGGCCCTATCAACGGCCCTAACAAGGGCCCTAACAAGGGCCCTAGCAACGGCCCTAACAAGGGCCCTAGCAACGGCCCTAACAAGGGCCCTAGCAACGGCCCTAACAAGGGCCCTAGCAACGGCCCTAACAAGGGCCCTAGCAACGGCCCTAGCAACGGCCCTAGCAACGGCCCTAGCTACGGCCCTATAACGGCCCTAACAAGGGCCCTAGCAACGGCCCTAGCAACGGCCCTAGCAACGGCCCTAGCAACGGCACTAACAAGGGCCCTAGCAACAGCCCTAGCAACGGCCCTAACAAGGGCCCTAGAAACGGCCCTAGCAACGGCCCTAACAACGGCCCTAGCAACGGCCCTAGCAACGGCCCTAACAACGGCTCTAGCAACGGCCCTAACAAGGGCCCTAGCAACGGCCCTAACAACGGCCTTTGAAACGGCCCTAGGAACAACCCTAGCAACGGCCCTAGCAACGGCCTTAGCAACGGCCCTAACAAGGGCCCTAGCAACGGCCCTAACAAGGGCCCTAGCAACGGCCCTAACAAGGGCCCTAGCAACGGCCCTAGCAACGGCCCTAGCTACGGCCCTGGCAACGGCCCTAGCAACGGCCCTAACAAGGGCCCTAGCAACGGCCCTAACAAGGGCCCTAGCAACAGCCCTAGCAACGGCCCTAGCTACGGCCCTAGCAACGGCCCTAACAAGGGTCCTAGCAACGGCCCTAGCAATGGCCCTAGCAACGGCCCTTGCAACGGCCCTAACAAGGGCCCTAGCAACGGCCCTAGCAACGGCCCTAGCAACGGCCCTAGCAACGGCCCTAACAAGGGCCCTAGCAACGGCCCTAGCAACGGCCCTAGCAACGGCCCTAAAAAGGGCCCTAGCATCGGCCCTAACAAGGGCCCTAGCAACGGCCCTAACAAGAGCCCTAGCAACGGCCCTAGCAACGGCCCTAGCTACGGCCCTATAACGGCCCTAACAAGGGCCCTAGCAACGGCCCTAGCAACGGCCCTAGCAACGGCCCTAGCAACGGCCCTAACAAGGGCCCTAGCAACGGCCCTAGCAACGGCCATAACAAGGGCCCTAGAAACGGCCCTAGCAACGGCCCTAACAACGGCCCTAGCAACGGCCCTAACAAGGGCCCTAGCAACGGCCCTAACAACGGCCCTTGAAACGGCCCTAGGAACAACCCTAACAACGGCCCTAGCAACGGCCCTAACAACGGCCCTAGCAACGGCCCTAACAAGGGCCCTAGCAACGGCCCTAACAAGGGCCCTAGCAACGGCCCTAGCAACGGCCCTAGCAACGGCCCTAGCAACGGCCCTAGCAACGGCCCTAGCAACGGCCCTTGCAACGGCCCTAACAAGGGCCCTAGCAACGGCCCTAGCAACGGCCCTAGCAACGGCCCTAGCAACGGCCCTAACAAGGGCCCTAGCAACGGCCCTAGCAACGGCCCTAGCAACGGCCCTAAAAAGGGCCCTAGCATCGGCCCTAACAAGGGCCCTAGCAACGGCCCTAGCAACGGCCATAACAAGGGCCCTAGAAACGGCCCAACAACGGCCCTAACAACGGCCCTAGCAACGGCCCTAACAAGGGCCCTAGCAACAGCCCTAACAACGGCACTTGAAACGGCCCTAGGAACAACCCTAACAACGGCCCTAGCAAAGGCCCTAGCAACGGCCCTAACAAGGGCCCTAGCAACGGCCCTAACAAGGGCCCTAGCAACGGCCCTAACAAGGGCCCTAGCAACGGCCCTAACAAGGGCTCTAGCAACGGCCCTAACAAGGGCCCTAGCAACGGCCCTAGCAACGGCCCTAGCAACGGCCCTAGCAACGGCCCTAACAAGGGCCCTAGCAACGGCCCTAGCAACTGCCCTAGCAACGGCCCTAGCAACGGCCCTAACAAGGGCCCTAGCAACGGCCCTAGCAACGGCCCTAGCAACGGCCCTAAAAAGGGCCCTAGCAACGGCCCTAACAAGGGCCCTAGCAACGGCCCTAACAACGGCCCTAGCAACGGCCCTAGCAACGGCCCTAGCAACGGCCCTAACAATGGCCCTAACCACGGCCCTAGCAACGGCCCTAGAAACGGCCCTAGCAACGGCCCTAGCAACGGCCCTAGCAACGGCCCTAGCAACGGCCCTAACAAAGGCCCTAGCAACGGCCCTAGAAACGGCCCTAGCAACGGCCCTAGCAACGGCCCTAGCAACTGCCCTAACCACGGCCCTAGCAACGGCCCTAGCAACGGCCCTAGCAACGGCCCTAACAACGGCCCAAACAACGGCCCTAGCAACGGCTCTAGCAACGGCCCTAGCAACGGTTTTAACAATGGCCCTAGCAACGGCCCTAACAAGGGCCCTAGCAATGGCCCTAACAAGGGCCCTAGCAACGGCCCTAGCAACGGCCCTAGCAACGGCCCTAGCAACGGCACTAACAAGGGCCCTAGCAACGGCCCTAGCAACGGCCCTAACAAGGGCCCTAGAAACGGCCCTAGCAACGGCCCTAACAACGGCCCTAGCAACGGCCCTAGCAACGGCCCTAACAACGGCTCTAGCAACGGCCCTAACAAGGGCCCTAGCAACGGCCCTAACAAGGGCCCTAGGAACTGCCCTAACATGGGCCCTAGCAACGGCCCTAACAAGGGCCCTAGCAACGGCCCTAACAAGGGCCCTAGCAACGGCCCTAGCAACGGCCCTAGCAACGGCCCTAGCAACGGCCCTTGCAACGGCCCTAACAAGGGCCCTAGCAACGGCCCTAGCAACGGCCCTAGCTACGGCCCTAGCAACGGCCCTAACAAGGGCCCTAGCAACGGCCCTAGCAACGGCCCTAGCAACGGCCCTTGCAACGGCCCTAACAAGGGCCCTAGCAACGGCCCTAGCAACGGCCCTAGCAACGGCCCTAACAAGGGCCCTAGCAACGGCCCTAGCAACGGCCCTAGCAACGGCCCTAAAAAGGGCCCTAGCATCGGCCCTAACAAGGGCCCTAGCAACGGCCCTAACAAGAGCCCTAGCAACGGCCCTAGCAACGGCCCTAGCTACGGCCCTATAACGGCCCTAACAAGGGCCCTAGCAACGGCCCTAGCAACGGCCCTAGCAAAGGCCCTAGCAACGGCCCTAACAAGGGCCCTAGCAACGGCCCTAGAAACGGCCATAACAAGGGCCCTAGAAACGGCCCTAGCAACGGCCCTAACAACGGCCCTAGCAACGGCCCTAACAAGGGCCCTAGCAACGGCCCTAACAACGGCCCTTGAAACGGCCCTAACCACGGCCCTAGCAACGGCCCTAGCAACGGCCCTAGCAACGGCCCTAGCAACGACCATAACAACTGCCCTAGCAACGGCCCTAACAAGGGCCCTAACCACGGCCCTAGCAACGGCCCTAGCAACGGCCCTAACGAGGGCCCTAGCAATGGCCCTAACAAAGGCCCTAGCAACGGCCCTAGCTACGGCCCTAGCAACGGCCCTAACCAGTACCCTAGCAACGGCCCTAGCAACGGCCCTAGCAACGGCCCTGGCAACGGCCCTAACAAGGGCCCTAGCAACGGCCCTAGCAACGGCCCTAACAAGGGCCCTAGCAACGGCCCTAGCAACGGCCCTAACAACGGCCCTAGCAACGGCCCTAGCCACGGCCCTAACAACGGCCCTAGCAACGGCCCTAACAAGGGCCCTAGCAACGGCCCTAACAACGGCCCTTCAAACGGCCCTAGGAACAACCCTAGAAAGGCCCTAGCAACGGCCCTAACAACGGCCCTAGCAACGGCCCTAACAAGAGCCCTAGCAACGGCCCTAACAAGTGCCCTAGCAACGGCCCTAACAAGGGCCCTAGCAACGGCCCTAACAAGGGCCCTAGCAACGGCCCTAGCAACGGCCCTAGCAACGGCCCTAGCAACGGCACTAACAAGGGCCCTAGCAACGGCCCTAGCAACGGCCCTAACAAGGGCCCTAGAAACGGCCCTAGCAACGGCCCTAACAACGGCTCTAGCAACGGCCCTAACAAGGGCCCTAGCAACGGCCCTAACAACGGCCTTTGAAATGGCCCTAGGAACAACCCTAGCAACGGCCCTAGCAACGGCCCTAGCAACGGCCCTAACAAGGGCCCTAGCAACGGCCCTAACAAGGGCCCTAGCAACTGCCCTAACATGGGCCCTAGCAACGGCCCTAACAAGGGCCCTAGCAACGGCCCTAACAAGGGCCCTAGCAACGGCCCTAGCAACGGCCCTAGCAACGGCCCTAGCAACGGCCCTTGCAACGGCCCTAACAAGGGCCCTAGCAACGGCCCTAACAAGGGCCCTAGCAACGGCCCAACAACGGCCCTAACAGCGGCCCAAACAATGGCCCTAGCAACGGCCCTAGCAACGGCCCTAGCAACGGCCCTAACAACGGCCCTAGCAACGGCCCTAGCAACGGCCCTAACAGCGGCCCAAACAACGGCCCTAGCAACGGCCCTAGCAACGGCCCTAGCAATGGCTTTAACAACGGCCCTAGCAACGGCCCTAACAACGGCCCTAGCAACGTCCCTAGCAATGGCTTTAACAACGGCCCTAGCAACGGCCCTAGCAACGGCCCTAGCAATGGCTTTAACAACGGCCCTAGCAACGGCCCTAGCAACGGCCCTAGCAACGGCCCTAGCAACGGCCCTAACAAGGGCCCTAGCAACGGCCCTAGCAACGGCCCTAGCAACGGCCCTAAAAAGGGCCCTAGCATCGGCCCTAACAAGGGCCCTAGCAACGGCCCTAACAAGAGCCCTAGCAACGGCCCTAGCAACGGCCCTAGCTACGGCCCTATAACGGCCCTAACAAGGGCCCTAGCAACGGCCCTAGCAACGGCCCTAGCAATGGCCCTAGCAACGGCCCTAACAAGGGCCCTAGCAACGGCCCTAGAAACGGCCATAACAAGGGCCCTAGAAACGGCCCTAGCAACGGCCCTAACAACGGCCCTAGCAACGGCCCTAACAAGGGCCCTAGCAACGGCCCTAACAACGGCCCTTGAAACGGCCCTAACCACGGCCCTAGCAACGGCCCTAGCAACGGCCCTAGCAACGGCCCTAGCAACGACCATAACAACTGCCCTAGCAACGGCCCTAACAAGGGCCCTAACCACGGCCCTAGCAACGGCCCTAGCAACGGCCCTAACGAGGGCCCTAGCAATGGCCCTAACAAAGGCCCTAGCAACGGCCCTAGCTACGGCCCTAGCAACGGCCCTAACCAGTACCCTAGCAACGGCCCTAGCAACGGCCCTAGCAACGGCCCTGGCAACGGCCCTAACAAGGGCCCTAGCAACGGCCCTAGCAACGGCCCTAACAAGGGCCCTAGCAACGGCCCTAGCAACGGCCCTAACAACGGCCCTAGCAACGGCCCTAGCCACGGCCCTAACAACGGCCCTAGCAACGGCCCTAACAAGGGCCCTAGCAACGGCCCTAACAACGGCCCTTCAAACGGCCCTAGGAACAACCCTAGAAAGGCCCTAGCAACGGCCCTAACAACGGCCCTAGCAACGGCCCTAACAAGAGCCCTAGCAACGGCCCTAACAAGTGCCCTAGCAACGGCCCTAACAAGGGCCCTAGCAACGGCCCTAACAAGGGCCCTAGCAACGGCCCTAGCAACGGCCCTAGCAACGGCCCTAGCAACGGCACTAACAAGGGCCCTAGCAACGGCCCTAGCAACGGCCCTAACAAGGGCCCTAGAAACGGCCCTAGCAACGGCCCTAACAACGGCTCTAGCAACGGCCCTAACAAGGGCCCTAGCAACGGCCCTAACAACGGCCTTTGAAATGGCCCTAGGAACAACCCTAGCAACGGCCCTAGCAACGGCCCTAGCAACGGCCCTAACAAGGGCCCTAGCAACGGCCCTAACAAGGGCCCTAGCAACTGCCCTAACATGGGCCCTAGCAACGGCCCTAACAAGGGCCCTAGCAACGGCCCTAACAAGGGCCCTAGCAACGGCCCTAGCAACGGCCCTAGCAACGGCCCTAGCAACGGCCCTTGCAACGGCCCTAACAAGGGCCCTAGCAACGGCCCTAACAAGGGCCCTAGCAACGGCCCAACAACGGCCCTAACAGCGGCCCAAACAATGGCCCTAGCAACGGCCCTAGCAACGGCCCTAGCAACGGCCCTAACAACGGCCCTAGCAACGGCCCTAGCAACGGCCCTAACAGCGGCCCAAACAACGGCCCTAGCAACGGCCCTAGCAACGGCCCTAGCAATGGCTTTAACAACGGCCCTAGCAACGGCCCTAACAACGGCCCTAGCAACGTCCCTAGCAATGGCGCTAGAAACGGCCATAGCAACGGCCCTAGCAACGGCCCTAACAAGGGCCCTAGCAACGGCCCTCACAAGGGCCCTAGCAACAGCCCTAACGAGGGCCCTAGAAACGGCCCTAGCAACGGCCCTAACAAGGGCCCTAGCAACGGCCCTAGCAACGGCCCTAACAACGGCCCTAGCAACGGCCCTAACAAAGGCCCTAGCAACGGCCCTAACAAGGGCCCTAGCAACGGCCCTAACAACGGCCCTTCAAACGGCCCTAGGAACAACCCTAGCAACGGCCCTAGCAACGGCCCTAACAACGGCCCTAGCAACGGCCCTAACAAGGGCCCTAGCAACGGCCCTAACAAGGGCCCTAGCAACGGCCCTAGCAACGGCCCTAACAACGGCCCTAGCAACGGTCCTAGCAACGGCCCTAACAAGTGCCCTAGCAACGGCCCTAACAAGGGCCCTAGCAACGGCCCTAGCAACGGCCCTAGCTACGGCCCTAGCAACGACACTAACAAGGGCCCTAGCAACGGCCCTAGCAACGGCCCTAACAAGGGCCCTAGAAACGGCCCTAGCAACGGCCCTAACAACGGCCCTAGCAACGGCCCTAGCAACGGCCCTAACAACGGCCCTAGCAACGGCCCTAACAAGGGCCCTAGCAACGGCCCTAACAACGGCCTTGGAAACGGCCCTAGGAACAACCCTAGCAACGGCCCTAGCAACGGCCCTAACAAGGGCCCTAGCAACGGCCCTAACAAGGGCCCTAGCAACGGCCCTAACAAGGGCCCTAGCAACGGCCCTAACAAGGGCCCTAGCAACGGCCCTAACAAGGGCCCTAGCAACGGCCCTAGCAACGGCCCTAGCAACGGCCCTAGCAACGGCCCTAGCAAGGGCCCTAGCAACGGCCCTAACAACGGCCCTTGCAACGGCCCTAACAACGGCCCTAGCAACGGCCCTAACAAGGGCCCTAGCAACGGCCCTAGCAACGGCCCTAGCAACTGCCCTAACCACGGCCCTAGCAACGGCCCAAGCAACGGCCCTAGCAACGGCCCTAACAACGGCCCTAGCAACGGCCCTAGCAACGGCCCTAACAGCGGCCCAAACAATGGCCCTAGCAACGGCCCTAGCAACGGCCCTAGCAACGGCCCTAACAACGGCCCTAGCAACGGCCCTAGCAACGGCCCTAGCAACGGCCCTCACAAGGGCCCTAGCAACGGCCCTAGCAACGGCCCTAACAACGGCCCTAGCAACGGCCCTAGCAACGGCCCTAACAACGGCCCTAGCAACGGCCCTAACAAGGGCCCTTCAAACGGCCCTAGGAACAACCCTAGCAACGGCCCTAGCAACGGCCCTAACAACGGCCCTAGCAACGGCCCTAAAAAGAGCCCTAGCAACGGCCCTAACAAGGGCCCTAGCAACGGCCCTAACAAGGGCCCTAGCAACGGCCCTAACAAGGGCCCTAGCAACGGCCCTAGCAACGGCCCTAGCTACGGCCCTATAACGGCCCTAACAAGGGCCCTAGCAACGGCCCTAGCAACGGCCCTAGCAACGGCCCTAGCAACGACACTAACAAGGGCCCTAGCAACGGCCCTAACAAGGGCCCTAGAAACGGCCCTAGCAACGGCCCTAACAACGGCCCTAGCAACGGCCCTAGCAACGGCCCTAACAACGGCCCTAGCAACGGCCCTAACAAGGGCCCTAGCAACGGCCCTAACAAGGGCCCTAGCAACGGCCCTAACAAGGGCCCTAGCAACGGCCCTAACAAGGGCCCTAGCAACGGCCCTAGCAACGGCCCTAGCAACGGCCCAAGCAACGGCCCTAGTAACGGCCCTAAAAAGGGCCCTAGCAACGGCCCTAACAAGGGCCCTAGCAACAGCCCTAACAAGGGCCCTAGCAACGGCCCTAGCAACAGCCCTAACAAGGGCCCTAGAAACGGCCCTAGCAACGGCCCTAGAAACGGCCCTAGCAACGGCCCTAACAAGGGCCCTATCAACGGCCCTAACAAGGGCCCTAGCAACGGCCCTAGCAACGGCCCTAGCAACGGCCCTAGCAAAGGCCCTAACAAGTGCCCTAGCAACGGCCCTAGCAATGGCCCTAGCTACGGTCCTAGCAACGGCCCTAACAAGTGCCCTAGCAACTGCCCTAGCAACGGCCCTAACAAGGGCCCTAGAAACGGCCCTAGCAACGACCCTAACAACGGCCCTAGCAACGGCCCTAGCAACGGCCCTAACAACGGCCCTTGAAACGGCCCTAGGAACAACCCTAGCAACGGCCCTAGCAACGGACCTAGCAACGGCCCTAACAAGGGCCCTAGCAACGGCCCTAACAAGGGCCCTAGCAACGGCCCTAACAAGGGCCCTAGCAACGGCCCTAGCAACGGCCCTAGCAACGGACTTAGCAACGGCCCTAACAAGGACCCTAGCAACGGCCCTAACAAGGGCCATAGCAACGGCCCTAACAAGGGCCTTTGAAACGGCCCTAGGAACAACCCTAGCAACGGCCCTAGCAACGGCCCTAGCAACGGCCCTAGAAACGGCCCTAGCAACGGCCCTAACAAGGGCCCTAGCAACGGCCCTAACAAGGGCCCTAGCAACGGCCCTAGCAGCGGCCCTAGCAACGGCCCTAGCAACGGCCCTAGCAACGGCCCTAACAAGGGCCCTAGCAACGGCCCTAGCAACGGCCCTAGCTACGGCCCTATAACGGCCCTAACAAGGGCCCTAGCAACGGCCCTAGCAACGGCCCTAGCAACGGCCCTAGCAACGGCCCTAACAAGGGCCCTAGAAACGGCCATAGCAACGGCCCTAGCAACGGCCCTAACAAGGGCCCTAGCAACGGCCCTCACAAGGGCCCTAGCAACAGCCCTAACAAGGGCCCTAGCAACGGCCCTAGCAACGGCCCTAACAAGGGCCCTAGCAACGGCCATAGCAACGGCCCTAACAAGGGCCCTAACAAGGGCCCTAGCAACGGCCCTAACAAGGGCCCTAGCAACGGCCCTAACAACGGCCCTAGCAACGGCCCTAGAAACGGCCCTAACAACGGCCCTAGCAACGGCCCTAACAAGGGCCCTTCAAACGGCCCTAGCAACGGCCCTAGAAACGGCCCTAGCAACGGCCCTAGCAACGGCCCTAACAAAGGCCCTAGCAACGGCCCTAAAAATGGCCCTAGCAACTGCCCTAACCACGGCCCTAGCAACGGCCCTAGCAACGGCTCTAACAACGGCCCTAGCAACGGCCCTAGCAACGGCCCTAACAGCTGCCCAAACAACTGCCCTAGCAACGGCCCTAGCAACGGCCCTAGCAATGGTTTTAACAACGGCCCTAGCAACGGCCCTAACAACGGCACTAGCAACGGCCCTAGCAATGGCGCTAGAAAAGGCCATAGCAACGGCCCTAGCAACGGCCCTAACAAGGGCCCTAGCAACGGCCCTCACAAGGTCCCTAGCAACAGCCCTAACGAGGGCCCTAGCAACGGCCCTAGCAACGGCCCTAACAAGGGCCCTAGCAACGGCCCTAGCAACGGCCCTAGCAACGGCCCTAGCAAAGGCCCTAACAAGTGCCCTAGCAACGGCCCTAGCAACGGCCCTAGCTACGGTCCTAGCAACGGCCCTAACAAGGGCCCTAGCAACGGCCCTAGCAACGGCCCTAACAAGGGTCCTAGCAATGGCCTAAGCAACGGCCCTAGCAACGGCCCTAACAAGGGCCCTAGCAACAGCCCTAACAAGGGCCCTAGCAACGGCCCTAGCAACGGCCCTAGCTACGGCCCTATAACTGCCCTACAAGGGCCCTAGCAACGGCCCTAGCAACAGCCCTAACAAGGGCCCTAGAAACGGCCCTAGCAACGGCCCTAGCAACGGCCCTAGCAACGGCCCTAGCAACGGCCCTAGCAAAGGCCCTAACAAGTGCCCTAGCAACGGCCCTAGCAACGGCCCTAGCTACGGTCCTAGCAACGGCCCTAACAAGTGCCCTAGCAACGGCCCTAGCAACGGCCCTAACAAGGGCCCTAGAAACGGCCCTAGCAACGACCCTAACAACGGCCCTAGCAACGGCCCTAGCAACGGCCCTAACAACGGCCCTTGAAACGGCCCTAGGAACAACCCTAGCAACGGCCCTAGCAACGGACCTAGCAACGGCCCTAACAAGGGCCCTAGCAACGGCCCTAACAAGGGCCCTAGCAACGGCCCTAACAAGGGCCCTAGCAACGGCCCTAGCAACGGCCCTAGCAACGGACTTAGCAACGGCCCTAACAAGGACCCTAGCAACGGCCCTAACAAGGGCCATAGCAACGGCCCTAACAAGGGCCCTAACAAGGGCCCTAGCAACGGCCCTAACAAGGGCCCTAGCAACGGCCCTAACAACGGCCCTAGCAACGGCCCTAGAAACGGCCCTAACAACGGCCCTAGCAACGGCCCTAACAAGGGCCCTTCAAACGGCCCTAGCAACGGCCCTAGAAACGGCCCTAGCAACGGCCCTAGCAACGGCCCTAACAAAGGCCCTAGCAACGGCCCTAAAAATGGCCCTAGCAACTGCCCTAACCACGGCCCTAGCAACGGCCCTAGCAACGGCTCTAACAACGGCCCTAGCAACGGCCCTAACAGCTGCCCAAACAACTGCCCTAGCAACGGCCCTAGCAACGGCCCTAGCAATGGTTTTAACAACGGCCCTAGCAACGGCCCTAACAACGGCACTAGCAACGGCCCTAGCAATGGCGCTAGAAAAGGCCATAGCAACGGCCCTAGCAACGGCCCTAACAAGGGCCCTAGCAACGGCCCTCACAAGGTCCCTAGCAACAGCCCTAACGAGGGCCCTAGCAACGGCCCTAGCAACGGCCCTAACAAGGGCCCTAGCAACGGCCCTAGCAACGGCCCTAGCAACGGCCCTAGCAAAGGCCCTAACAAGTGCCCTAGCAACGGCCCTAGCAACGGCCCTAGCTACGGTCCTAGCAACGGCCCTAACAAGGGCCCTAGCAACGGCCCTAGCAACGGCCCTAACAAGGGTCCTAGCAATGGCCTAAGCAACGGCCCTAGCAACGGCCCTAACAAGGGCCCTAGCAACAGCCCTAACAAGGGCCCTAGCAACGGCCCTAGCAACGGCCCTAGCTACGGCCCTATAACTGCCCTACAAGGGCCCTAGCAACGGCCCTAGCAACAGCCCTAACAAGGGCCCTAGAAACGGCCCTAGCAACGGCCCTAGCAACGGCCCTAGCAACGGCCCTAGCAACGGCCCTAGCAAAGGCCCTAACAAGTGCCCTAGCAACGGCCCTAGCAACGGCCCTAGCTACGGTCCTAGCAACGGCCCTAACAAGTGCCCTAGCAACGGCCCTAGCAACGGCCCTAACAAGGGCCCTAGAAACGGCCCTAGCAACGACCCTAACAACGGCCCTAGCAACGGCCCTAGCAACGGCCCTAACAACGGCCCTTGAAACGGCCCTAGGAACAACCCTAGCAACGGCCCTAGTAACGGACCTAGCAACGGCCCTAACAAGGGCCCTAGCAACGGCCCTAACAAGGGCCCTAGCAACGGCCCTAACAAGGGCCCTAGCAACGGCCCTAGCAACGGCCCTAGCAACGGACTTAGCAACGGCCCTAACAAGGACCCTAGCAACGGCCCTAACAAGGGCCATAGCAACGGCCCTAACAAGGGCCTTTGAAACGGCCCTAGGAACAACCCTAGCAACGGCCCTAGCAACGGCCCTAGCAACGGCCCTAGAAACGGCCCTAGCAACGGCCCTAACAAGGGCCCTAGCAACGGCCCTAACAAGGGCCCTAGCAGCGGCCCTAACAAGGGCCCTAGCAACGGCCCTAGCAGCGGCCCTAGCAACGGCCCTAGCAACGGCCCTAGCAACGGCCCTAACAAGGGCCCTAGCAACGGCCCTAACAAGGGCCCTAGCAACGGCCCTAACAAGGGCCCTATCAACGGCCCTAACAAGGGCCCTAGCAACGGCCCTAGCAACGGCCCTAGCAACGGCCCTAGCAACGGCCCTAACAAAGGCCCTAGCAACGGCCCTAGCAACTGCCCTAACAAGGGCCCTAGCAACGGCCCTAGCAACGGCCCTAGCAACGGCCCTAGCAACGGCCCTAACAAGGGCCCTAGCAACGGCCCTAGCAACGGCCCTAGCTACGGCCCTATAACGGCCCTAACAAGGGCCCTAGCAACGGCCCTAGCAACGGCCCTAGCAACGGCCCTAGCAACGGCCCTAACAAGGGCCCTAGAAACGGCCATAGCAACGGCCCTAGCAACGGCCCTAACAAGGGCCCTAGCAACGGCCCTAGCAACGGCCCTAGCAACGGCCCTAACAAGGGCCCTAGAAACGGCCCTAGCAACGGCCCTAACAAGGGCCCTAGCAATGGCCCTAGCAACGGCCCTAACAACGGCCCTAGCAACGGCCCTAGCAACGGCCCTAGCAACGGCCCTAGAAACGGCCCTAGCAACGGCCCTAACAAGGGCCCTAGCAACGGCCCTAACAAGGGCCCTAGCAGCGGCCCTAACAAGGGCCCTAGCAACGGCCCTAGCAGCGGCCCTAGAAACGGCCCTAGCAACGGCCCTAGCAACGGCCCTAACAAGGGCCCTAGCAACGGCCCTAACAAGGGCCCTAGCAACGGCCCTAACAAGGGCCCTATCAACGGCCCTAACAAGGGCCCTAGCAACGGCCCTAGCAACGGCCCTAGCAACGGCCCTAGCAACGGCCCTAACAAAGGCCCTAGCAACGGCCCTAGCAACTGCCCTAACAAGGGCCCTAGCAACGGCCCTAGCAACGGCCCTAGCAACGGCCCTAGCAACGGCCCTAACAAGGGCCCTAGCAACGGCCCTAGCAACGGCCCTAGCTACGGCCCTATAACGGCCCTAACAAGGGCCCTAGCAACGGCCCTAGCAACGGCCCTAGCAACGGCCCTAGCAACGGCCCTAACAAGGGCCCTAGAAACGACCATAGCAACGGCCCTAGCAACGGCCCTAACAAGGGCCCTAGCAACGGCCCTAGCAACGGCCCTAGCAACGGCCCTAACAAGGGCCCTAGAAACGGCCCTAGGAACGGCCCTAACAAGGGCCCTAGCAATGGCCCTAGCAACGGCCCTAACAACGGCCCTAGCAACGGCCCTAGAAACGGCCCTAACAACGGCCCTAGCAACGGCCCTAACAAGGGCCCTTCAAACGGCCCTAGCAACGGCCCTAGAAACGGCCCTAGCAACGGCCCTAGCAACGGCCCTAACAAAGGCCCTAGCAACGGCCCTAAAAATGGCCCTAGCAACTGCCCTAACCACGGCCCTAGCAACGGCCCTAGCAACGGCTCTAACAACAACCCTAGCAACGGCCCTAGCAACGGCCCTAACAGCTGCCCAAACAACTGCCCTAGCAACGGCCCTAGCAACGGCCCTAGCAATGGTTTTAACAACGGCCCTAGCAACGGCCCTAACAACGGCACTAGCAACGGCCCTAGCAATGGCGCTAGAAACGGCCATAGCAACGGCCCTAGCAACGGCCCTAACAAGGGCCCTAGCAACGGCCCTAGCAACGGCCCTAGCAACGGCCCTAGCAAAGGCCCTAACAAGTGCCCTAGCAACGGCCCTAGCAACGGCCCTAGCTACGGTCCTAGCAACGGCCCTAACAAGGGCCCTAGCAACGGCCCTAGCAACGGCCCTAACAAGGGCCCTAGAAACGGCCCTAGCAACGACCCTAACAACGGCCCTAGCAACGGCCCTAGCAACGGCCCTAACAACGGCCCTTGAAACGGCCCTAGGAACAACCCTAGCAACGGCCCTAGCAACGGACCTAGCAACGGCCCTAACAAGGGCCCTAGCAACGGCCCTAACAAGGGCCCTAGCAACGGCCCTAACAAGGGCCCTAGCAACGGCCCTAGCAACGGCCCTAGCAACGGACTTAGCAACGGCCCTAACAAGGGCCCTAGCAACGGCCCTAACAAGGGCCCTAGCAACGGCCCTAACAAGGGCCTTTGAAACGGCCCTAGGAACAACCCTAGCAACGGCCCTAGCAACGGCCCTAGCAACGGCCCTAGAAACGGCCGTAGCAACGGCCCTAACAAGGGCCCTAGCAACGGCCCTAACAAGGGCCCTAGCAGCGGCCCTAACAAGGGCCCTAGCAACGGCCCTAGCAACGGCCCTAGCAACGGCCCTAGCAACGGCCCTAGCAACGTCCCTAACAAGGGCCCTAGCAACGGCCCTAACACGGGCCCTAGCAACGGCCCTAACAAGGGCCCTAGCAACGGCCCTAACAAGGGCCCTATCAACGGCCCTAACAAGGGCCCTAACAAGGGCCCTAGCAACGGCCCTAACAAGGGCCCTAGCAACGGCCCTAACAAGGGCCCTAGCAACGGCCCTAACAAGGGCCCTAGCAACGGCCCTAGCAACGGCCCTAGCAACAGCCCTAGCTACGGCCCTATAACGGCCCTAACAAGGGCCCTAGCAACGGCCCTAGCAACGGCCCTAGCAACGGCCCTAGCAACGGCACTAACAAGGGCCCTAGCAACAGCCCTAGCAACGGCCCTAACAAGGGCCCTAGAAACGGCCCTAGCAACGGCCCTAACAACGGCCCTAGCAACGGCCCTAGCAACGGCCCTAACAACGGCTCTAGCAACGGCCCTAACAAGGGCCCTAGCAACGGCCCTAACAACGGCCTTTGAAACGGCCCTAGGAACAACCCTAGCAACGGCCCTAACAAGGGCCCTAGCAACGGCCCTAACAAGGGCCCTAGCAACGGCCCTAGCAACGGCCCTAGCTACGGCCCTAGCAACGGCCCTAGCAACGGCCCTAACAAGGGCCCTAGCAACGGCCCTAACAAGGGCCCTAGCAACGGCCCTAACAAGGGCCCTAGCAACAGCCCTAGCAACGGCCCTAGCTACGGCCCTAGCAACGGCCCTATTAACGGCCCTAGCAACGGCCCTAGCAACGGCCCTAGCAACGGCCCTAACAAGGGCCCTAGCAACGGCCCTAACAAGGGCCCTAGCAACGGCCCTAGCAACGGCCCTAGCTACGGCCCTAGCAACGGCCCTAACAAGGGCCCTAGCAACGGCCCTAGCAACGGCCCTAGCAACGGCACTTGCAACGGCCCTAACAAGGGCCCTAGCAACGGCCCTAGCAACGGCCCTAGCAACGGCCCTAGCAACGGCCCTAACAAGGGCCCTAGCAACGGCCCTAGCAACGGCCCTAGCAACGGCCCTAAAAAGGGCCCTAGCATCGGCCCTAACAAGGGCCCTAGCAACGGCCCTAGCAACGGCCATAACAAGGGCCCTAGAAACGGCCCTAGCAACGGCCCTAACAACGGCCCTAGCAACGGCCCTAACAAGGGCCCTAGCAACGGCCCTAACAACGGCCCTTGAAACGGCCCTAGGAACAACCCTAACAACGGCCCTAGCAAAGGCCCTAGCAACGGCCCTAACAACGGCCCTAGCAACGGCCCTAACAAGGGCCCTAGCAACGGCCCTAACAAGGGCCCTAGCAACGGCCCTAACAAGGGCCCTAGCAACGGCCCTAACAAGGGCTCTAGCAACGGCCCTAACAAGGGCCCTAGCAACGGCCCTAGCAACGGCCCTAGCAACGGCCCTAGCAACGGCCCTAACAAGGGCCCTAGCAACGGCCCTAGCAACGGCCCTAACAAGGGCCCTAGAAACGGCCCTAGCAACGGCCCTAACAACGGCTCTAGCAACGGCCCTAACAAGGGCCCTAGCAACGGCCCTAACAACGGCCTTTGAAACGGCCCTAGGAACAACCCTAGCAACGGCCCTAGCAACGGCCCTAACAATGGCCCTAACCACGGCCCTAGCAACGGCCCTAGAAACGGCCCTAGCAACGGCCCTAGCAACGGCCCTAGCAACGGCCCTAGCAACGGCCCTAACAAAGGCCCTAGCAACGGCCCTAGAAACGGCCCTAGCAACGGCCCTAGCAACGGCCCTAGCAACTGCCCTAACCACGGCCCTAGCAACGGCCCTAGCAACGGCCCTAGCAACGGCCCTAACAACGGCCCAAACAACGGCCCTAGCAACGGCTCTAGCAACGGCCCTAGCAACGGTTTTAACAATGGCCCTAGAAACGGCCCTAGCAACGGCCCTAACAAGGGCCCTATCAACGGCCCTAACAAGGGCCCTAGCAACGGCCCTAGCAACGGCCCTTGCAACGGCCCTAGCTACGGCCCTAGCAACGGCCCTAACAAGGGCCCTAGCAACGGCCCTAGCAACGGCCCTAACAACGGCCCTAGCAACGGCCCTACCAACGGCCCTAACAAGGGCCCTAGCAACGGCCCTAACAAGGGCCCTAGCAATGGCCCTAAAAAGGGCCCTAGCAACGGCCCTAACAAGGGCCCTAGCAACGGCCCTAACAAGGGCCCTAGCAACGGCCCTAGCAACGGCCCTAGCAACGGCCCTAGCAACGGCACTAACAAGGGCCCTAGCAACGGCCCTAGCAACGGCCCTAACAAGGGCCCTAGAAACGGCCCTAGCAACGGCCCTAACAACGGCCCTAGCAACGGCCCTAACAACGGCCTTTGAAACGGCCCTAGGAACAACCCTAGCAACGGCCCTAGCAACGGCCCTAACAAGGGCCCTAGCAACGGCCCTAACAACGGCCTTTGAAACGGCCCTAGGAACAACCCTAGCAACGGCCCTAGCAACGGCCCTAGCAACGGCCCTAACAAGGGCCCTAGCAACGGCCCTAACAAGGGCCCTAGCAACTGCCCTAACATGGGCCCTAGCAACGGCCCTAACAAGGGCCCTAGCAACGGCCCTAACAAGGGCCCTAGCAACGGCCCTAGCAACGGCCCTAGCAACGGCCCTAGCAACGGCCCTAGCAACGGCCCTAGCAACGACCATAACAACTGCCCTAGCAACGGCCCTAACAAGGGCCCTAACCACGGCCCTAGCAACGGCCCTAGCAACGGCCCTAACGAGGGCCCTAGCAATGGCCCTAACAAAGGCCCTAGCAACGGCCCTAGCTACGGCCCTAGCAACGGCCCTAACCAGTACCCTAGCAACGGCCCTAGCAACGGCCCTAGCAACGGCCCTAGCAACGGCCCTAACAAGGGCCCTAGCAACGGCCCTAGCAACGGCCCTAACAAGGGCCCTAGCAACGGCCCTAGCAACGGCCCTAACAACGGCCCTAGCAACGGCCCTAGCCACGGCCCTAACAACGGCCCTAGCAACGGCCCTAACAAGGGCCCTAGATACGGCCCTAACAACGGCCCTTCAAACGGCCCTAGGAACAACCCTAGAAAGGCCCTAGCAACGGCCCTAACAACGGCCCTAGCAACGGCCCTAACAAGAGCCCTAGCAACGGCCCTAACAAGTGCCCTAGCAACGGCCCTAACAAGGGCCCTAGCAACGGCCCTAACAAGGGCCCTAGCAACGGCCCTAGCAACGGCCCTAAAAACGGCCCTAGCAACGGCCCTACCAACGGCCCTAACAAGGGCCCTAGCAACGGCCCTAACAAGGGCCCTAGCAACGGCCCTAACAAGGGCCCTAGCAACGGCCCTAACAAGGGCCCTAGCAACGGCCCTAACAAGGGCCCTAGCAACGGCCCTAGCAACGGCCCTAGCAACGGCCCTAGCAACGGCACTAACAAGGGCCCTAGCAACGGCCCTAGCAACGGCCCTAACAAGGGCCCTAGAAACGGCCCTAGCAACGGCCCTAACAACGGCTCTAGCAACGGCCCTAACAAGGGCCCTAGCAACGGCCCTAACAACGGCCTTTGAAACGGCCCTAGGAACAACCCTAGCAACGTCCCTAGAAACGGCCCTAGCAACGGCCCTAACAAGGGCCCTAGCAACGGCCCTAACAAGGGCCCTAGCAACTGCCCTAACATGGGCCCTAGCAACGACCCTAACAAGGGCCCTAGCAACGGCCCTAACAAGGGCCCTAGCAACGGCCCTAGCAACGGCCCTAGCAACGGCCCTAGCAACGGCCCTTGCAATGGCCCTAACAAGGGCCCTAGCAACGGCCCTAACAAGGGCCCTAGCAACGGCCCTAGCAACGGCCCTAGCTACGGCCCTAGCAACGGCCCTAACAAGGGCCCTAGCAACGGCCCTAGCAACGGCCCTAGCAACGGCCCTTGCAACGGCCCTAACAAGGGCCCTAGCAACGGCCCTAGCAACGGCCCTAGCAACGGCCCTAAAAAGGGCCCTAGCATCGGCCCTAACAAGGGCCCTAGCAACGGCCCTAACAAGAGCCCTAGCAACGGCCCTAGCAACGGCCCTAGCTACGGCCCTATAACGGCCCTAACAAGGGCCCTAGCAACGGCCCTAGAAACGGCCATAACAAGGGCCCTAGAAACGGCCCTAGCAACGGCCCTAACAACGGCCCTAGCAACGGCCCTAACAAGGGCCCTAGCAACGGCCCTAACAACGGCCCTTGAAACGGCCCTAGGAACAACCCTAACAACGGCCCTAGCAACGGCCCTAACAAGGGCCCTAGCAACGGCCCTAACAAGGGCCCTAGCAACGGCCCTAACAAGGGCCCTAGCAACGGCCCTAACAAGGGCCCTAGCAACGGCCCTAGCAACGGCCCTAGCTACGGCCCTAGCAACGGCCATAACAAGGGCCCTAGCAACGGCCCTAGCAACGGCCCTAGCAACGGCCCTAGCAACGGCCCTAACAAGGGCCCTAGCAACGGCCCTAGCAACTGCCCTAGCAACGGCCCTAACAAGAGCCCTAGCAACGGCCCTAGCAACGGCCCTAGCAACGGCCCTAAAAAGGGCCCTAGCAACGGCCCTAACAAGGGCCCTAGCAACGGCCCTAACAACGGCCCTTGCAACGGCCCTAACAACAGCCCTAGCAACGGCCCTAACAACCGCCCTAGGAATGGCCCTAACAACGGCCCTAGCAACGGCCCTAGCAACGGCCCTAGCAACGGCCCTAACAATGGCCCTAACCACGGCCCTAGCAACAGCCCTAGAAACGGCCCTAGCAACGGCTCTAGCAACGGCCCTAGCAACGGCCCTAGCAACGGCCCTAACAAAGGCCCTAGCAACGGCCCTAGAAACGGCCCTAGCAACGGCCCTAACAACGTCCCAAACAACGGCCCTAGCAACGGCCCTAGCAACGGCCCTAACAAGGGCCCTAGCAACGGCCCTAACAAGGGCCCTAGCAACGGCCTTAACAAGGGCCCTAACAAAGGCCCTAGCAACGGCCTTAGCAACGGCACTAACAACGGCCCTGACAACCGTCCAAACAACGGCCCTGACAACGGACCTAACAACGGCCCTAGCAACGGCCCTAACAACGGCCCTAGCAACGGCCCTAACAAGGGCCCTATCAACGGCCCTAGCAACGGCCCTAGCAACGGCCCTAACAAGCGCCCTAGCAACGGCCCTAGCAACGGCCCTAGCAACGGCCCTAGCAACGGCCCTAACAAGGGACCTAGCAACGGTCCTAGCAACGTCCCTAGCAACGGACCTAGCAACGGCCCTAACAAGGGCCCTAGCAACGGCCCTAGCAACGGCCCTAGCAACGGCCCTAAAAAGGGCCCTAGCAACGGCCCTAACAAGAGCCCTAGCAACGGCCCTAACAAGAGCCCTACCAACGGCCCTAGCAACGGCCCTAGCTACGGCCCTATAACGGCCCTAACAAGGGCCCTAGCAACGACCCTAGCAACGGCCCTAGCAACGGCCCTAGCAACGGCCCTAACAAGGGCCCTAGCAACGGCCCTAACAAGGGCCCTAGCAACGGCCCTAGCAACGGCCCTAGCTACGGCCCTAGCAACGGCCCTAACAAGGGCCCTAGCCACGGCCCTTGCAACGGCCCTAGCAACGGCCCTAGCAACGGCCCTAACAAGGGCCCTAGCAACGGCCCTAGCAACGGCCCTAGCAACGGCCCTAGCAACGGCCCTAACAAGGGCCCTAGCAACGGCCCTAGCAACGGCCCTAGCAACGGCCCTAAAATGGGCCCTAGCAACGGCCCTAACAAGGGCCCTAGCAACGCCCCTAACAAGAGCCCTAGCAACGGCCCTAGCAACGGCCCTAGCTACGGCCCTATAACGGCCCTAACAAGGGCCCTAGCAACGGCCCTAGCAACGGCTCTAGCAACGGCCCTAGCAATGGCCCTAACAAGGGCCCTAGCAACGGCCCTAGCAACGGCCCTAACAAGGGCCCTAGAAACGGCCCTAGCAACGGCCCAAACAATGGCCCTAGCAACGGCCCTAGCAACGGCCCTAACAACGGCCCTAGCAACGGCCCTAACAAAGGCCCTAGCAACGGCCCTAACAACGGCCCTTGAAAAGGCCCTAGGAACAACCCTAACAACGGCCCTAGCAACGGCCCTAGCAACGGCCCTAACAACGGCCCTAGCAACGGCCCTAACAAGGGCCCTAGCACCGGCCCTAACAAGGGCCCTAGCAACGGCCCTAACAAGGGCCCTAGCAACGGCCCTAGCAACGGCCCTAGCTACGGCCCTAGCAACAGCCCTAACAAGGGCCCTAGCAACGGCCCTAGCAACGGCCCTAGCAACGGCCCTAGAAACGGCCCTAACAAGGGTCCTAGCAACGGCCCTAGCAACTTCCCTAGCAACGGCCCTAACAACGGCCCTAACAAGGGCCCTAGCAACGGCCCTAGCAACTGCCCTAGCAACGGCCCTAAAAAGGGCCCTAGCAACGGCCCTAACAAGGGCCCTAGCAACGGCCCTAACAACGGCCCTTGAAACGGCCCTAACAACGGCCCTAGCAACGGCCCAAACAACGGCCTTAGGAACGGCCCTAACAACGGCCCTAGCAACGGCCCTAACAATGGCCCTAACCACGGCCCTAGCAACGGCCCTAGAAACGGCCCTAGCAACGGCCCTAGCAACGGCCCTAGCAACGGCCCTAACAAAGGCCCTAGCAACGGCCCTAGAAACGGCCCTAGCAACGGCCCTAGCAACGGCCCTAGCAACTGCCCTAACCACGGCCCTAGCAACGGCCCTAGCAACGGCCCTAACAACGGCCCTAGCAACGGCCCTAGCAACGGCCCTAACAACGTCCCAAACAACGGCCCTAGCAACGGCCCTAGCAACGGCCCTAGCAACGGCTTTAACAATGGCCCTAGCAACGGCCCTAGCAACGGCCCTAACAAGGGCCCTATCAACGGCCCTAACAAGGGCCCTAGCAACGGCCCTAACAAGGGCCCTAGCAACGGCCCTAACAAGGGCCCTAGCAACGGCCCTAGCAACGGCCCTAGCTACGGCCCTAGCAACGGCCCTAACAAGGGCCCTAGCAACGGCCCTAGCAATGGCCCTAGCAACGGCCCTAGCAACGGCCCTAACAAGGGCCCTAGCAACGGCCCTAGAAACGGCCCTAGCAATGGCCCTAAAAAGGGCCCTAGCAACGGCCCTAACAAGGGCCCTAGCAACGGCCCTAACAACAGCCCTTGCAACGGCCCTAACAACGGCCCTAGCAACGGCCCTAACAACGGCCCTAGGAACGGCCCTAACAACGGCCCTAGCAACGGCCCTAACCACGGCCCTTGCAACGGCCCTAGCAACGGCCCTAGCAACGGCCCTAGCAACGGCCCTAACAAAGGCCCTAGCAACGGCCCTAACAATGGCCCTAGAAATTGCCCTAACCACGGCCCTAGCAACGGCCCTAGCAACGGCCCTAACAACGGCCCTAGCAACGGCACTAGCAACGGCCCTAGCAACGGCTTTAAAAACGGCCCTAGCAACGGCCCTAGCAACGGCCCTAACAAGGGCCCTATCAACGGCCCTAACAAGGGCCCTAGCAACGGCCCTAGCAACGGCCCTAACAACGGCCCTAGCAGAGGCACAAACCACGGCCATAGCAACAACCCTAACAACGGTTCTAGCAACGGCCCTAACAACGGCCCTAACAACGGCCCTAGCAACGGCCCTAACAAGGGCCCTAGCAACAGCCCTAACAACGGCCCTAGCAAAGGCCCTAACAAGGGCCCTAGCAACGGCCCTAGCAACGGCCCTAGCAACGGCCCTAACCACGGCCCTAGGAACGGCCCTAGCCACGGCCCTAGCAACGGCCCTAGCAACGGCCCTAAGAACGGCCCTAGCAACGGCCCTAGCAACGGCCCTAACAAGGGCCCTAGCAACGGCCCTAACAACGGCCCTAGCAACGGCCCTAACAACGGCCCTAGCAACGGCCCTAACAAGAGCCCTAGCAATGGCCCTAACAAGTGCCCTAGCAACGGCCCTAACAAGGGCCCTAGCAACGGCCCTAACAAGGGCCCTAGCAACGGCCCTAGCAACGGCCCTAGCAACGGCCCTAGCTACGGCCCTAGCAACGGCCCTAACAAGGGCCCTAGCAACGGCCCTAACAACGGCCCTAACAACGGCCCTAGCAACGGCCCTACCAACGGCCCTAACAAGGGCCCTAGCAACGGCCCTAACAAGGGCCCTAGCAACGGCCCTAACAAGGGCTCTAGCAACGGCCCTAACAAGGGCCCTAGCAACGGCCCTAACAAGGGCCCTAGCAACGGCCCTAGCAACGGCCCTAGCAACAGCCCTAGCTACGGCCCTATAACGGCCCTAACAAGGGTCCTAGCAACGGCCCTAGCAACGGCCCTAGCAACGGCCCTAGCAACGGCACTAACAAGGGCCCTAGCAACAGCCCTAGCAACGGCCCTAACAAGGGCCCTAGAAACGGCCCTAGCAACGGCCCTAACAACGGCCCTAGCAACGGCCCTAGCAACGGCCCTAACAACGGCTCTAGCAACGGCCCTAACAAGGGCCCTAGCAACGGCCCTAACAACGGCCTTTGAAACGGCCCTAGGAACAACCCTAGCAACGGCCCTAGCAACGGCCTTAGCAACGGCCCTAACAAGGGCCCTAGCAACGGCCCTAACAATGGCCCTAGCAACGGCCCTAACAAGGGCCCTAGCAACGGCCCTAGCAACGGCCCTAGCTACGGCCCTAGCAACGGCCCTAGCAACGGCCCTAACAAGGGCCCTAGCAACGGCCCTAACAAGGGCCCTAGCAACAGCCCTAGCAACGGCCCTAGCTACGGCCCTAGCAACGGCCCTAACAAGGGCCCTAGCAACGGCCCTAGCAATGGCCCTAGCAACGGCCCTTGCAACGGCCCTAACAAGGGCCCTAGCAACGGCCCTAGCAACGGCCCTAGCAACGGCCCTAGCAACGGCCCTAACAAGGGCCCTAGCAACGGCCCTAGCAACGGCCCTAGCAACGGCCCTAAAAAGGGCCCTAGCAACGGCCCTAACAAGGGCCCTAGCAACGGCCCTAGCAACGGCCATAACAAGGGCCCTAGAAACGGCCCTAGCAACGGCCCTAACAACGGCCCTAGCAACGGCCCTAACAAGGGCCCTAGCAACGGCCCTAACAAGGGCCCTAGCAACGGCCCTAGCAACGGCCCTAGCAACGGCCCTAGCAACGGCCCTAGCAACGGCCCTAACAAGGGCCCTAGCAACGGCCCTAACAAGGGCCCTAGCAACGGCCCTAGGAACGGCCCTAGCTACGGCCCTTGCAACGACCCTAACAAGGGCCCTAGCAACGGCCCTAGCAACGGCCCTAGCAACGGCCCTAGCAACGGCCCTAACAAGGGCCCTAGCAACGGCCCTAGCAACGGCCCTAGCAACGGCCCTAAAAAGGGCCCTAGCATCGGCCCTAACAAGGGCCCTAGCAACGGCCCTAACAAGAGCCCTAGCAACGGCCCTAGCAACGGCCCTAGCAACGGCCCTAGCAAAGGCCCTAACAAGGGCCCTAGCAACGGCCCTAGCAACGGCCATAACAAGGGCCCTAGAAACGGCCCTAGCGACGGCCCTAACAACGGCCCTAGCAACGGCCCTAACAAGGGCCCTAGCAACGGCCCTAACAACGGCCCTTGAAACGGCCCTAGGAACAACCCTAACAACGGCCCTAGCAAAGGCCCTAGCAACGGCCCTAACAACGGCCCTAGCAACGGCCCTAACAAGGGCCCTAGCAACGGCCCTAACAAGGGCCCTAGCAACGGCCCTAACAAGGGCCCTAGCAACGGCCCTAACAAGGGCCCTAGCAACGGCCCTAGCAACGGCCCTAGCTACGGCCCTAGCAACGGCCCTAACAAGGACCCTAGCAACGGCCCTAGCAACGGCCCTAGCAACGGCCCTAGCAACGGCCCTAACAAGGGCCCTAGCAACGGCCCTAGCAACTGCCCTAGCAACGGCCCTAGCAACGGCCCTAACAAGGGCCCTAGCAACGGCCCTAGCAACGGCCCTAGCAACGGCCCTAAAAAGGGCCCTAGCAACGGCCCTAACAAGGGCCCTAGCAACGGCCCTAACAACGGCCCTAGCTACGGCCCTAGCAACGGCCCTAGCAACGGCCCTAACAATGGCCCTAACCACGGCCCTAGCAACGGCCCTAGAAACGGCCCTAGCAACGGCCCTAGCAACGGCCCTAGCAACGGCCCTAGCAACGGCCCTAACAAAGGCCCTAGCAACGGCCCTAGAAACGGCCCTAGCAACGGCCCTAGCAACGGCCTTGCAACTGCCCTAACCACGGCCCTAGCAACGGCCCTAGCAACGGCCCTAGCAACGGCCCTAACAACGGCCCAAACAACGGCCCTAGCAACGGCTCTAGCAACGGCCCTAGCAACGGTTTTAACAATGGCCCTAGCAACGGCCCTAGCAACGGCCCTAACAAGGGCCCTATCAACGGCCCTAACAAGGGCCCTAGCAACGGCCCTAACAAGGGCCCTAGCAACGGCCCTAACAAGGGCCCTAGCAACGGCCCAAACAAGGGCCCTAGCAACTGCCCTAACAAGGGCCCTAGCAACGGCCCTAACAAGGGCCCTAGCAACGGCCTTAACAAGGGCCCTAACAACGGCCCTAGCAACGGCCTTAGCAACGGACCTAACAACGGCCCTGACAACAGTCCAAACAACGGCCCTGACAACGGACTTACCAACGGCCCTAGCAACGGCCCTAACAACGGCCCTAGCAACGGCCCTAAAAAGGGCCCTATCAACGGCCCTAACAAGGGCCCTAGCAACGGCCCTAGCAACGGCCCTAGCTACGGCCCTAGCAACGGCCCTAACAAGGGCCCTAGCAACGGCCCTAGCAACGGCCCTAGCAACGGCCCTAGCAACGGCCCTAACAAGGGCCCTAGCAACGGCCCTAGCAACGGCCCTAGCAACGGCCCTAAAAAGGGCCCTAGCAACGGCCCTAACAACGGCCCTTGCAACGGCCCTAACAACGGCCCTAGCAACGGCCCTAACAACGGCCCTAGGAACGGCCCTAACAACGGCCCTAGCAACGGCTCTAGCAACGGCCCTAGCAATGGCCCTAACAACGGCCCTAACCACGGCCCTAGCAACGGCCCTAGCAACGGCCCTAGCAACGGCCCTAGCAACGAACCTAGCAACGGCCCTAACAAAGGCCCTAGCAAAGGCCCTAACAATGGCCCTAGCAACTGCCCTAACCACGGCCCTAGCAACGGCCCTAGCAACGGCCCTAACAACGGCCCTAGCAACGGCCCTAGCAACGGCCCTAACAACGGCCCAAACAACGGCCCTAGCAACGGCCCTAGCAATGGCCCTTGCAACGGCTTTAACAACGGCCCTAGCAACGGCCCTATCAATGGCCCTAACAAGGGCCCTAGCAATGGCCCTAAAAAGGGCCCTAGCAACGGCCCAAACAAGGGCTCTAGCAACGGCCCTAACAATGGCCCTAGCAACGGCCCTAGCAACGGCCCTAGCAACGGCCCTAGCAACGGCCCTAACAACGGCCCTGACAATGGTCCAAACAACAGCCCTGACAACGGCCCTAACAACGGCCCTAGCAACGGCCCTAGCAACGGCCCTAACAACGGCCCTAGCAACGGCCCTAACAAGGGCCCTAGCAACGGCCCTAACAACGGCCCTTGAAACGGCCCTAGGAACAACCCTAACAACGGCCCTAGCAACGGCCCTAGCAACGGCCCTAACAACGGCCCTAGAAACAGCCCTATCAACGGCCCTTGCAACCGCCCTAGCAACGGTCCTAGCAACGGCCCTAACAACGGCCCTAGCAATGGCCCTACCAACGGCCCTAACAACGGCCCTAACAACGGCCCTTGAAATGGCCCTAGGAACAACCCTAGCAACGGCCCTAGCAACGGCCCTAGCAACGGCCCTAACAACGGCCCTATCAACGGCCTTAACAAGGGCCCTAGCAACGGCCCTAACATCGGCCCTTGAAACGGCCCTAGCAACGGCCCTAACAAGGGCCCTAGCAACAGCCCAAACAAGGGCCCTAGCAACGGCCCTAGCAACGGCCCTAGCAACGGCCCTAGCAACGGCTTTAGCAACGGCCCTAACAACGGCCCTAGCAACGGCCCTAACAACGGCCCTAGCAACGGCCCTAACAACGGCCCTAGCAACGGCCCTAGCAACGGCCCTAGCAACGGCCCTAGCAACGGCCCTAGAAACGGCCCTAGCAACGGCCCTAACAACGGCCCTAGAAACAGCCCTATCAACGGCCCTAGCATCGGCCCTAGCAACGGCCCTAACAAGGGCCGTAACAACGGCCCTAACAACAGCCCTAGCAACGGCCCTAACAAGGCCCCTAGCAACGGCCCTAACAACGGCCCTAGCAACGGCCCTAACAATGGCCCTAACTACGGCCCAAGGAACGGCCCTAACAACGGCCCTAGCAACGGCCCTAGAAACGGCCCTAGCAACGGCCCTAACAAAGGCCCTAGCAACGGCCTTAACAAAGGCCCTAGCAACGGCCCTAACAACGGCCCTAGCAACGGCCCTAGAAACGACCCTAGCAACGGCCCTAGCAACGGCCCTAACAAAGGCCCTAGCAACCGCCCTAGCAACGGCCCTAGCAACGGCCCTAGCAACGGCCCTAACAACGGCCCTAGCAACGGCCCTAACAACGGCCCTAGCAACGGCCCTAGCAATGGCCCTAGCAACGGCCCTAGCAACGGCCCTAACAACGGCCCTAACAACGGCCCTAGCAACGGCCCTAAAAACTTAAAAACACTATACAACCTTAAACCCTAAACCTTAAAATATCCTAAATCATAAATCCTGAACAACCCTAAACACTAAATCATAAACAACCCTAAAAAAACATAATCAACTCTAAACGCTAAAACATAATCAACCCTAAACATTAAACAATCTTAAACGCTAAACCCTATACCCTAAACCTAAACCACCCTAAAACTTAAACAATCCTAAACCCTAAACCTTAAACCATAAACCCTAAATGTTAAACCATAAATCTAAGAATAACCATAACCCTAACCCTAACCCTAACCCTAACCCTAACCCTAACCCTAACCCTAACCTTACCCTAACCCTAACCCTAACCCTAACCCTAACCATAACCATAACCCTAACCTTAACCCTAACCCTAACCCTAACACTAACCGTAACCATAACACTAAACTCTAAACCCTAAACCTAATCCACCCTAAACCTTAAACAATCCTAAACCATAAACCTTAAACCCTAAACCCTAAATCTAACGATAAACCTAAACCTGACCCTAAATCTAACCCTAACCCTAACCCTAACCCTAACCCTAACCCTAACCCTAACACTAACCCCTAACCTTTACCCTAACCCTAACCCTAACCCTAACACTAACCATTACCCTAACCCTAACCCTAACCCTAAACCTAACCCTAACCCTAACCCTAACCCTAACCCTAACACTAACCATAACCATAACACTAAACTCTAAACCCTAAACCTAATCCACCCTAAACTTTAAACAATCCTAAACCATAAACCTTAAACCCTAAACCCTAAATCTAACAATAAACCTAAACCTGACCCTAAATCTAACCCTAACCCTAACCCTAAACCTAACCCTGACCATAACCCTAACCCTAATCCTAACACTAACCATAACCCTAACCCTAACCCTAACCTTAACCCTAACCCTAACCCTAACCCTAACCCTAACCCTAACGCTAACCCTAACCCTAAACCTAACCCTAACCCCTTAACCTTAATTCCTAAATCCTAAACCCTGAACAACCATAAATCCTAAACCCTGAAGAACCCTAAATCATAAACCCTGAATAACCCTAAACACTAACCTCTAAACAACCCTAAACAACCCTAATCACTAAACCATAAACAACCCTAAACACTAAACCCTAAACAACCCTACACCCTAAACCTTAAACACTAAACCCTAAATAACCCTAAAACCTAAACCATTAACACTATACCCTAAACAACACTAAACATTAACCCAAAACAACCCTAAAACCTAAACCTTAAACACTAAAACTTAAACAACCCTAAACCCTAAACACTAAAGCCTAAACAACCGTAAACTTTTAACCCTAAACACTATATCCTAAATAACCCAAAACCTTAAACAATCCTAAAGTCTAAACCCTAAACCCTTAACCTAAACCACCCTAAATCTTAAACAATCCTAAACCCTAAACCTTAAACCCTAAACACTAAACCCTAAACCCTAAACCTAACAATAATCATAACCCTAAACCTAAACCCTAACCCTTACCCTAACCCTAACCCTAACCCTAATCCTAACCCTAACCCTAACCCTAAGCATTACCCTAATCCTAACCCTAACCCTAACCCTAACCCTAACCTAACCCTAACCCTAACCATAACCCTAACACTAACCCCTAACCCTTACCCTAACCCTAACCCTAACCCTAAGCATTACCCTAACCCTAACCCTAACCCTAACCCTAACCCTAACCCTAACACTAACCGTAACCATAACACTAAACTCTAAACCATAAACCTAATCCACCCTAAACCTTAAAAAATCCTAAACCATAAACCTTAAACCCTAAACCCTAAATCTAACAATAAACCTAAACCTGACCCTAAATCTAACCCTAACCCTAACCCTAATCCTAAACCTAACCCTGACCCTAACCCTAACCCTAATCCTAACACTAATCATAACCCAAACACTAACCCTAACCCTAACCCAAAACCTAACCCTAAAACTCACACTATCCCTAATCCTAACACTAAACCCTAAAATTTAAATCTAACCCTAACCCTAACCCTACCCTTAACCCTAACCCTATCCCTAAACTAACCCTGACCCTAATCCTAACACTAACCCTATTTCTAATTCTAACCCTAACACTAATCCTAAACTAAAACCTAACCCCCTAATAATAACCCTAACACTAAACCTAACCCTAACCCTAACCCTAACCCTAAACCTAACCCTAACACTAACCCCTAACCCCTAACACTAACCCTAACCCTAACCCCTAACCCTAACCCTAAATTTAACCTTAACCCTAACCCTAACCCTAACCCAATCCCTAACCCTAACTATTACCCTAACACTAACACTACCCTTAACCCTAACCCTAACCTTAACCCTCACCCTAACCCTCACCTTAACCCTAAACCTAACCCTAACACTAACCCTAACACCCTAAATCCTAAACCTTAAGCCCCGAAAAACCCTAAACACTAATTCCAAAAGCACCCTAAACCCTAAACTATAAACACTAAACGCTAAAAAACCCTAAACCCTAAACCCTAAACACTAAACCCTAAACAAGCCTAAACCCTAAAACCATTAACACTATACCCTAAACAACCCTAAACCCTTAACCCTAAACATTATACCCTAAACCCTAAAACACTATACAACCTTAAACCCTAAAACCTTAAAATATCCTAAATCATAAATCCTGAACAACCCTAAACACTAAATTATAAACAACCCTAAAAAACCCTAAACAACTCTAAACGCTAAAACCTAAACAACCCTAACCATTAAACAATCTGAAACGCTAAATTCTATACCCTAAAACTAAACCACCCTAAAACTTAAACAATCCTAAACCCTAAACCTTAAACCATAAACCCTAAATTTTAAACCATAAATCTAAGAATAACCATAACCCTAACCCTAACCCTAAACCTAAACCTAACCTTAACCCCAACCCTAACCTTAACCCCATAACCCTAACCCTAACCTTAAGCCTAACATAACCCCATAACCCTAACTCTAACCCTAACTCTAACCCTAACTCTAACCCTAATGCTAACCCTAACCCTAACCCTAATCCTAACCCTAACCCTAACCCTAACCCTAACCCTAACCCTAAACCTAATCCTAACCCTAACCTTAACCCTAATCCTAAACCTAACCCTAACCCTAACCCTAACCGTAACCATAACACTAAACTCTAAATCCTAAACCTAATCCACCCTAAACCTTAAACAATCCTAAACCATAAACCTTAGACCCTAAATCCTAAATCTAACAATAAACCTAAACCTAACACTAAATCTAACCCTAACCCTAACCCTAACCCTAAACCCTCCCTGACTTTAACCCTAACCCTAACCCTAACCCTAACCCTAAACCTAACCCTGACCCTAATCCTAACACTAACCCTATTTCTAATTGTAACCCTAACACTAATCCTAAACTTAAACCTAACCCCCTAATAATAACCCTAACCATAACCCTAACCCTAACCCTAACCTAACCCTAACCCTAACCCTAACCCTAACCCAAGCCCTAACACTAACCCCCTAACTTTTACCATAACCCTAACCCTAACCCTAAACCTAACCCTTACCATAACCCTAACCCTAACCCTAACCCCATCCCTAACCCTAACCCTAACCGTAACCATAACACTAAACTCTAAAACCTAAACCTAATCCACCCTAAACCTTAAACAATCCTAAACCATAAACCTTAAACCCTTAACCCCAAATCTAACAATAAACCTAAACCTAAACCTAAATCTAACCTTCACCCTATCCCTAACCCTAAACCTAACCCTGACCCTAAACCTAACCCTAATCATAACACTAACCATAACCCCATTCCTAACATTAACCCTAACCTTAACCCTAACCCTAACCCTAACCCTAATCCTAACCCTAACTCTAACCCTAACCCTAACCCTAACCGTAACCATAATACTAAACTCTAAACCCTAAACCTAATCTACCCTAAACCTTAAACAATCGTAAACCTTAAACCTTAAACCCTAAACCCTAAATCTAACAATAAACCTAAACCTAACCCTAAATCTAACCCTAACCCTAACCCTAACCCTAAACCTAAACCTGACCCTAACCCTAACCCTATTAATAACACTAATCATAACCCAATCACTATCCCTAACCCTAACCCTAAACCTAACCCTAAACCTCACACTATCCCTAATCTTAACACTAAACTCTAAACTTTAAATCTAACCCTAACACTAACCCTACCCTTAACCCTAACCCTAACCATTTCCCTAAACCTAACTCTGACCCTAATCCTGACACTAACCCTATTTCTAATTCTAACCCTAACACTAATCCTAAACTAAAACCTAACCCCCTAATAATAACCCTAACACTAAACCTAACCCTAACCCTAACCCTAACCCTAACCCTAACACTAACCCCTAACCACTAACACTAACCCTAACCCTAACCCCTAACCCTAACCCTAACCCTAACCCTAACCTAACCCTAACCCTAACCCTAACCCTAACCCAAACCCTAACACTAACCCCCTAACTTTTACCCTAACCCTAACCCTAACCCTAAACTTTACCATAACCATAACCCTAACCATAACCCCATCCTTAACCCTAACCCTAACCGTAACCGTAACACTAAACTCTAAACCCTAAACCTAATCCACCCTAAACCTTGAACAATCCTAAACAATAAACCTTAAACCCTAAACCCTAAATCTAACAATAAACCTAAACCTAACCCTAAATCTAACCCTACCCCTATCTTTAACCCTAAACCTAACCCTGACCCTAACCCTAACCCTAATCCTAACACTAACCATAACCCTAACCCTAACACTAACCCTAACCTTAACCCTAACCCTAACCCTAACCCTAACCCTAACTCTAACCCTAACTCTAACCCTAACCGTAACCATAATACTAAACTCTAAACCCTAAACCTAATCCACACTAAATCTTAAACAATCCTAAACCATAAACCTTAAACCCTAAACCCTAAATCTAACAATAAACCTAAACCTAACCCTAAATCTAACCCTAACCCTAACCCTAAACCTAAACCTAAACCTGAACCTAACCCTAACCCTAATCCTAACACTAATCATAACCCAAACACTAATCCTAACCCTCACCTTAACCTAACCTTAAAACTCACACTATCCCTAATCCTAACACTAAACCCTAAACTTTAAATTTAACCCTAACCCTAACCCTACCCTTAACCCTAACCCTATCCCTAAACCTAACCCTGACCCTAATCCTAACACTAACCCTATTTCTAATTCTAACCCTAACACTAATCCTAAACTAAAACCTAACCCCCTAATAATAACCCTAATACTAAACCTAACCCTAACCCTAACCCTAACACTAACACTAACCCCTAACCCCTAACACTAACCCTAACCCTAACCCCTAACCCTAACCCTAACCCTAAACTTAACCCTAATTCTAACCCTAACCCTATCCCTAACCCTAACCCTTACCCTAACACTAACACTAACCTTAACCCTAACCCTAACCTTAACCCTCACCCTAACCCTCACCTTAACCCTAAACCTAACCCTAACACTAACCCTAACACCCTAAATCCTAAACCTTAAACCCCGAAAAACCCTAAACACTAATGCCAAAAGCACCCTAAACCCTAAACTATAAACACTAAACGCTAAAAAACCCTAAACCCTAAACCCTAAACACTAAACCCTAAACAAGCCTAAACCCTAAAACCATTAACACTATACCCTAAACAACCCTAAACCCTTAACCCTAAACATTATACCCTAAACCCTAAAACACTATACAACCTTAAACCCTAAACCTTAAAATATCCTAAATCATAAATCCTGAACAACCCTAAACACTAAATTATAAACAACCCTAAAAAACCCTAAACAACTCTAAACGCTAAAACCTAAACAACCCTAACCATTAAACAATCTGAAACGCTAAATTCTATAACCTAAACCTAAACCACCCTATAACTTAAACAATCCTAAACCCTAAACCTTAAACCATAAACCCTAAATTTTAAACCATAAATCTAAGAATAACCATAACCCTAACCCTAACCCTAAACCTAAACCTAACCCTAACCCCAACCCTAACCTTAACCCCATAACCCTAACCCTAACCTTAAGCCTAACATAACCCCATAACCCTAACTCTAACCCTAACTCTAACCCTAACTCTAACCCTAATGCTAACCCTAACCCTAACCCTAACCCTAACCCTAACCCTAACCCCTTAACCTTAATCCCTAAATCCTAAAACCTGAACAACCATAAATCCTAAACCCTGAACAACCCTAAATCATAAACCCTGAATAACCCTAAACACTAACCTCTAAACAACCCTAAACAACCCTAATCACTAAACCATAAACAACCCTAAACACTAAACACTAAACAACCCTATACCCTAAACCTTAAACACTAAACCCTAAATAACCCTAAACCCTAAACCATTAACACTATACCCTAAACAACACTAAACACTAAACCCAAAACAACCCTAAAACCTAAACCTTAAACACTAAACCTTAAACAACCCTAAACCCTAAACACTAAACCCTAAACAACCCTAAACTTTTAACCCTAAACACTATACCCTAAACAACCCTAAACCTTAAACAATCCTAAACTCTAAACCCTAAACCCTTAACGTAAACCACCCTAAATCTTAAACAATCCTAAACCCTAAACCTTAAACCCTAAACACTAAACCCTAAACCCTAAACCTAACAATAACCATAACCCTAACCCTAACCCCTAACCCTTACCCTAACCCTAACCCTAACCCTAACCCTAACCCTAACCCTAACCCTTACCCTAACCCTAACCCTAACCCTAACCCTAACCCTAAACCTAATCCTAACCCTAACCCTAACCCTAATCCTAACCCTAACCCTAACCCTAACCCTAACCGTAACCATAACACTAAACTCTAAACCCTAAACCTAATCCACCCTAAACCTTGAACAATCCTAAACCATAAACCTTAAACCCTAAACCCTAAATCTAACAATAAACCTAAACCTAACCCTAAATCTAACCCTAACCCTATCCCTAACCCTAAACCTAACCCTGACCCTAACCCTAACCCTAATCCTAACACTAACCATAACCCTAACCCTAACACTAACCCTAACCTTAACCCTAACCCTAACCCTAACCCTAATCCTCACTCTAACCCTAACACTAACCCTAACCGTAACCATAATACTAAACTCTAAACCCTAAACCTAATCCACCCTAAATCTTAAACAATCTTAAACCATAAACCTTAAACCCTAAACCCTAAATCTAACAATAAACCTAAACCTAACCCTAAATCTAATTCTAACCCTAACCCTAACCCTAAACCTAAACCTGACCCTAACCCTAACCCTAATCCTAACACTAATCATAACCCAAACACTAACCCTAACCCTAACCATAAACCTAACCTTAAAACTCACACTATCCCTAATCCTAACACTAAACCCTAAACTTTAAATCTAACCCTAACCCTAACCCTACCCTTAACCCTAACCCTATCCCTAAACCTAACCCTGACCCTAATCCTAACACTAACCCTATTTCTAATTCTAACCCTAACACTAATCCTAAACTAAAACCTAACCCCCTAATAATAACCCTAACACTAAACCTAACCCTAACCCTAACCCTAACCCTAACCCTAACACTAACCCCTAACCCCTAACCCCTAACACTAACCCTAACCCTAACCCCTAACCCTAACCCTAACCCTAACCTTAACCCTAATTCTAACCCTAACCCTATCCCTAACCCTAACCCTTACCCTAACACTAACACTAACCTTAACCCTAACCCTAACCTTAAACCTCACCCTAACCCTCACCTTAACCCTAAACCTAACCCTAACACTAACCCTAACACCCTAAATCCTAAACCTTAAACCCCGAAAAACCCGAAACACTAATTCCAAAAGCACCCTAAACCCTAAACTATAAACACTAAAGCTAGAAAACCCTAAACCCTAAACCCTAAACACTAAACCCTAAACAAGCCTAAACCCTAAAACCATTAACACTATACCCTAAACAACCCTAAACCCTTAACCCTAAACATTATACCCTAAACCCTAAAACACTATACAACCTTAAACCCTAAACCTTAAAATATCCTAAATCATAAATCCTGAACTACCCTAAACACTAAATTATAAACAACCCTAAAAAACCCTAAACAACTCTAAACGCTAAAACCTAAACAACCCTAACCATTAAACAATCTTAAACGCTAAATTCTATACCCTAAACCTAAACCACCCTAAAATTTAAACAATCCTAAACCCTAAACCTTAAACCGTAAACCCTAAATTTTAAACCATAAATCTAAGAATAACCATAACCCTAACCCTAACCCTAAACCTAAACCTAACCCTAAACCCAACCTTAACCTTAACCCCATAACCCTAACCCTAACCTTAAGCCTAACATAACCCCATAACCCTAACTCTAACCCTAACTCTAACCCTAACTCTAACCCTAAAGCTAACCCTAACCCTAACCCTAACCCTAACCCTAACCCATTAACCTTAATCCCTAAATCCTAAAACCTGAACAACCATAAATCCTAAACCCTGAACAACCCTAAATCATAAACCCTGAATAACCCTAAACACTCACCTCTAAACAACCCTAAACAACCCTAATCACTAAACCATAAACAACCCTAAACACTAAACCCTAAACAACCCTATACCCTAAACCTTAAACACTAAACCCTAAATAACCCTAAACCCTAAACCATTAACACTATACCCTAAACAACACTAAACACTTAACCCAAAACAACCCTAAAACCTAAACCTTAAACACTAAACCTTAAACAACCCTAAACCCTAAACACTAAACCCTAAACAACCCTAAACTTTTAACCCTAAACTCTATACCCTAAACAACCCTAAACCTTAAACAATCCTAAACTCTAAACCCTAAACCCTTAACGTAAACCACCCTAAATCTTAAACAATCCTAAACCCTAAACCTTAAACCCTAAACACTAAACCCTAAACTCTAAACCTAACAATAACCATAACCCTAACCCTCACCCCTAACCCTTACCCTAACCCTAACCCTAATTCTAATCCTAACCCTAACCATAACCCTAACCCTAACCCTAACCCTAACCCTAAACCTAATCCTAACCCTAACCTTAACCCTAATCCTAACCCTAACCCTAACCCTAACCCTAACCGTAACCATAACACTAAACTCTAAATCGTAAACCTAATCCACCCTAAACCTTAAACAATCCTAAACCATAAAACTTAGACCCTAAATCCTAAATCTAACAATAAACCTAAACCTAACCCTAAATCTAACCCTAACCCTAACCCTAACCCTAAACCCTCCCTGACTTTAACCCTAACCCTAACCCTAACCCTAACCCTAAACCTAACCCTGACCCTAATCCTAACACTAACCCTATTTCTAACTCTAACCCTAACTCTAATCCTAAACTTAAACCTAACCCCCTAATAATAACCCTAACCCTAACACTAACCCTAACCCTAACCCTAACCTAACCCTAACCCTAACCTTAACCCTAACCCAAACCCTAACACTAACCCCCTAACTTTTACCATAACCCTAACCCTAACCCTAACCCTAACCCTTACCATAACCCTAACCCTAACCCTAACCCCATCCCTAACCCTAACCCTAACCGTAACCATAACACTAAACTCTAAACCCTAAACCTAATCCACCCCAAACCTTAAACAATCCTAAACCATAAACCTTAAACCCTAAACCCTAAATCTAACAATAAACCTAAACCTAACCCTAAATCTAACCCTAAGCCTATCCCTAACCCTAAACCTAACCCTGACCCTAACCCTAACCCTAATCCTAACACTAACCATAACCCTAACCCTAACATTAAGCCTAACCTTAACCCTAACCCTAACCCTAACCCTAACCCTAACCCTAACCCTAACCGTAACCATAATACTAAACTCTAAACCCTAAACCTAATCTACCCTAAACCTTAAACAATCCTAAACCTTAAACCTTAAACCCTAAACCCTAAATCTAACAATAAACCTAAACCTAACCCTAAATCTAACCCTAACCCTAACCCTAAACCTAAACCTAAACCTGACCCTAACCCTAACCCTAATAATAACACTAATCATAACCCAAACACTATCCCGAACCCTAACCCTAAACCTAACCCTAAACTCACACTTTCCCTAATCTTAACACTAAACCCTAACCTTTAAATCTAACCCTAACCCTAACCCTACCCTTAACCCTAACCCTAACCATATCCCTAAACCTAACCTTGACCCTAATCCTAACACTAACCCTATTTCTAATTCTAACCCTAACACTAATCCTAAACTAAAACCTAACCCCCTAATAATAACCCTAACACTAAACCTAACCCTAACCCTAACCCTAACCCTAACACTAACCCCTAACCCCTAACACTAACCCTAACCCTAACCCCTAACCCTAACCCTAACCCTAACCCTAACCCTAACCTTAACCCTAACCCTAAACCTAACCCTAACCCTATCCCTAACCCTAACCCTTACCCTAACACTAACACTAACCTTAACCCTAACCCTAACCTTAACCCTCACTCTAACCCTCACCTTAACCCTAAACCTAACCCTAACACTAACCCTAACACCCTAAATCCTAAACCCTAAACCCCGAAAAACCTTAAACACTAATTCCAAAAGCACCCTTAACTTTAAACTATAAACACTAAACGCTAAAAAACCCTAAATCCTAAACCCTAAACATTAAACACTAAACAAGCCTAAACCCTAAAATCATTAACACTATACCCTAAACAACCCTAAACCCTTAACCCTAAACATTATACACTAAACCCTAAAACACTATACAAACTTAAACCCTAAACCTTAAAATATCCTAAATCATAAATCCTGAACAACCCTAAACACTAAATCATAAACAACCCTAAAAAACCCTAAACAACTCTAAACGCAAAAACCTAAACAACCCTAAATATTAAACAATCTTAAACGCTAAACCCTATACCCTAAACCTAAACCACCCTAAAACTTAAACAATCCTAAACCCTAAACCTTAAACCATAAACCCTAAAATTTAAACCTTAAATCTGAGAATAACCATAACCCTAACCCTAACCCTAAACCAAAACCTAACCCTAACCCCAACCCTAACCTTAACCCCATAACCCTAACCCTAACCTTAAGCCTAACATAACCCCATAATCCTAACTCTAACCCTAACTCTAACCCTAATGCTAACCCTAACCCTAACCCTAACCATAACCCTAAACCCTTAACCTTAATCCCTAAAACCTAAACCCTGAACAACCATAAATCCTAAACCCTGAACAACCCTAAATCATAAACCCTGAATAACCCTAAACACTAACCTCTAAACAACCCTAAACAACCCTAATCACTAAACCATAAACAACCCTAAACACTAAATCCTAAACAACCCTATACCCTAAACCTTAAACACTAAACCCTAAATAACCCTAAACCCTAAACCATTAACACTATACCCTAAACAACAGTAAACACTAAACCCAAAACAACCCTAAAACCTAAACATTAAACACTAAACATTAAACAACCCTAAACCCTAAACACTAAACCCTAAACAACCCTAAACTTTTAACCCTAAACACTATACCCTAAACAACCCTAAACCTTAAACAATCCTAAACTCTAAACCCTAAACCCTTAACGTAAACCACCCTAAATCTTAAACAATCCTAAACCCTAAACCTTAAACCCTAAACACTAAACCCTAAACCCTAAACCTAACAATAACCATAACTCTAACCCTAACCCCTAACCCTTACCCTAACCCTAACCCTAACCCTAACCCTAACCATAATCCTAACCCTAACCCTAACCCTAACCCTAACCCTAACCCTAAACCTAAACCTAATCCTAACCCTAAACTTAACCCTAATCCTAACCCTAACCATAACCCTAACCCTAACCGTAACCATTACACTAAACTCTAAACCCTAAACCTAATCCACCCTAAAACTTAAACAATCCTAAACCATAAACCTTAGACCCTAAATCCTAAATCTAACAATAAACCTAAACCTAACCCTAAATCTTACCCTAACCCTAACCCTAACCCTAAACCCTCCCTGACCCTAACCCTCACCCTAACCCTAACCCTAACCCTAAACCTAACCCTGACCCTAATCCTAACACTAACCCTATTTCTAATTCTAACCCTAACAATAATCCTAAACTTAAACCTAACCCCCTAATAATAACCCTAACCCTAACACTAACCCTAACCCCTAACCCTAACCCTAACCCTAACCCTAACCCTAACCTAACCCTAACCCTAACCCTAACCCTAACCCTAACCATTACCCTAACCCTAACCCTAACCCTAACACTAACCGTAACCATAACACTAAACTCTAAAGCCTAAACCTAATCCACCGTAAACCTTAAACAATCCTAAACCATAAACCTTAAACACTAAACCCTAAATCTAACAATAAACCTAAACCTGACCCTAAATCTAACCCTAACCCTAACCCTAACCCTAACCCTAACCCTAAACCTAACCCTGACCCTAACCCTAACCCTAATCCTAACACTAACCATAACCCTAAACCTAACCCTAACCCTAACCTTAACCTTAACCCTAACCCTAACCCTAACCCTAACCCTAACCCTAACCCTAACCCTAACCCCTTAACCTTAATCACTAAATCCTAAACCCTGAACAACCATAAATCCTAAACCCTGAACAACCCTAAATCATAAACCCTGAATAACCCTAAACACTAACCTCTAAACAACCCTAAACAACCCTAATCACTAAACCATAAACAACCCTAAACATTAAACCCTAAAGAACCCTATACCCTAAACCTTAAACACTAAACCCTAAATAACCCTAAACCCTAAACCATTAACACTATACCCTAAACAACACTAAACACTAAACCCAAAACAACCCTAAAACCTAAACCTTAAACACTAAACCTTAAACAACCCTAAACCCTAAACACTAAACCCTAAACAACCCTAAACTTTTAACCCTAAACACTATACCCTAAACAACCCTAAACCTTAAACAATCCTAAACTCTAAACCCTAAACTCGTAACCTAAACCACCCTAAATCTTAAACAATCCTAAACCCTAAACCTTAAACCCTAAACACTAAACCCTAAACCCTAAACCTAACAATAACCATAACCCTAACCCTAACCCCTAACCCTTACCCTAACCCTAACCCTAACCCTAATCCTAACCCTAACCCTAACCCTAACCCTAACCCTAACCCTAACCCTAACCCTAACCCTAACCCTAACCCTAAACCTAATCCTAACCCTAAACTTAACCCTAATCCTAACCCTAACCCTAACCCTAACCCTAACCGTAACCATAACACTAAACTCTAAACCCAAAACCTAATCCACCCTAAACCTTAAACAATCCTAAACCATAAACCTTAGACCCTAAATCCTAAATCTAACAATAAACCTAAACCTAACCCTAAATCTAACCCTAACTCTAATCCTAAACCTAAACCCTCCCTGACCCTAACCCTAACCCTAACCCTAACCCTAACCCTGAACCTAATCCTGACCCTAATCCTAACACTAACCCTATTTCTAATTCTAACCCTAACACTAATCCTAAACTTAAACCTAACCCCCTAATAATAACCCTAACCCTAACACTAACACTAACCCCTAACCCTAAACCTAACCCTAACCCTAACCCTAACCTAACCCTAACCCTAACCCTAACCCTAACCCTAACCCTAACACTAACCCCCTAACTTTTACCCTAACCCTAACCCTAACATTAACCCTAACCTTAACCCTAACCCTAACCCTAACCCTAACCCTAACCCTAACCCTAACTCTAACCCTAACCCTAACCCTAACCGTAACCATAATACTAAAGTCTAAACCCTAAACCTAATCTACCCTAAACCTTAAACAATCCTAAACCTTAAACCTTAAATCCTAAACCCTAAATCTAACAATAAACCTAAACCTAACCCTAAATCTAACCCTAACCCTAACCCTAACCCTAAACCTAAACCTGACCCTAACCCTAACCCTAATAATAACACTAATCATAACCCAAACACTAAACCTAACCCTAACTCTAAACCTAACCCTAAACCTCACACTATCCCTAATCCTAACACTAAACCCTAAACTTTAAATCTAACCCTAACCCTAACTCTACCCTTAACCCTAACCCTAACCATATCCCTAAACCTAACCCTGACCCTAATCCTAACACTAACCCTATTTCTAATTCTAACCCTAACACTAATCCTAAACTAAAACCTAACCCCCTAATAATAACCCTAACACTAAACCTAACCCTAACCCTAACCCTAACCCTAACCCTAACACTAACCCCTAACCCCTAACACTAACCCTAACACTAACCCCTAACCCTAACCCTAACCCTAACCCTAACCTTAACCCTAACCCTAACCCTAAACCTAACCCTATCCCTAACCCTAACCCTTACCCTAACACTAACACTAACCTTAACCCTAACCCTAACCTTAACCCTCACCCTAACCCTCACCTTAACCTTAAACCTAACCCTAACACTAACCCTAACACCCTAAATCCTAAACCCTAAACCCCGAAAAACCCTAAACACTAATTCCAAAAGCACCCTAAACCCTA
>NC_137966.1:29343690-29351190 GCF_963924665.1 Micromys minutus | reverse complement strand
ACCCTAACCCTAACCATATTTCTAAACCTAACCCTGACCCTAATCCTAACACTAACCCTATTTCTAATTCTAACCCTAACACTAATCCTAAACTAAAACCTAAACCCCTAATAATAACCCTAACACTAAACCTAACCCTAACCCTAACCCTAACCCTAACCCTAACCCTAACCCTAACCCTAAACCTAATCCTAACCCTAAACTTAACCCTAATCCTAACCCTAACCCTAACCCTAACCCTAACCGTAACCATAACACTAAACTCTAAACCCAAAACCTAATCCACCCTAAACCTTAAACAATCCTAAACCATAAACCTTAGACCCTAAATCCTAAATCTAACAATAAACCTAAACCTAACCCTAAATCTAACCCTAACCCTAATCCTAAACCTAAACCCTCCCTGACCCTAACCCTAACCCTAACCCTAACCCTAACCCTGAACCTAATCCTGACCCTAATCCTAACACTAACCCTATTTCTAATTCTAACCCTAACACTAATCCTAAACTTAAACCTAACCCCCTAATAATAACCCTAACCCTAACACTAACACTAACCCCTAACCCTAACCCTAACCCTAACCCTAACCCTAACCTAACCCTAACCCTAACCCTAACCCTAACCCTAACCCTAACACTAACCCCCTAACTTTTACCCTAACCCTAACCCTAACATTAACCCTAACCTTAACCCTAACCCTAACCCTAACCCTAACCCTAACCCTAACCCTAACTCTAACCCTAACCCTAACCCTAACCGTAACCATAATACTAAAGTCTAAACCCTAAACCTGATCTACCCTAAACCTTAAACAATCCTAAACCTTAAACCTTAAATCCTAAACCCTAAATCTAACAATAAACCTAAACCTAACCCTAAATCTAACCCTAACCCTAACCCTAACCCTAAACCTAAACCTGACCCTAACCCTAACCCTAATAATAACACTAATCATAACCCAAACACTAAACCTAACCCTAACTCTAAACCTAACCCTAAACCTCACACTATCCCTAATCCTAACACTAAACCCTAAACTTTAAATCTAACCCTAACCCTAACTCTACCCTTAACCCTAACCCTAACCATATCCCTAAACCTAACCCTGACCCTAATCCTAACACTAACCCTATTTCTAATTCTAACCCTAACACTAATCCTAAACTAAAACCTAACCCCCTAATAATAACCCTAACACTAAACCTAACCCTAACCCTAACCCTAACCCTAACCCTAACACTAACCCCTAACCCCTAACACTAACCCTAACACTAACGCCTAACCCTAACCCTAACCCTAACCCTAACCTTAACCCTAACCCTAACCCTAAACCTAACCCTATCCCTAACCCTAACCCTTACCCTAACACTAACACTAACCTTAACCCTAACCCTAAACTTAACCCTCACCCTAACCCTCACCTTAACCTTAAACCTAACCCTAACACTAACCCTAACACCCTAAATCCTAAACCCTAAACCCCGAAAAACCCTAAACTCTAATTCCAAAAGCACCCTAAACCCTAAACTCTAAACACTAAACGCTAAAAACCCTAAACCATAAACCCTAAACACTAAACACTAAACAAGCCTAAACCCTAAAATCATTAACACTATACCCTAATCAACCTTAAACCCTTAACCCTAAACATTATACACTAAACCCTAAAACACTATACAACCTTAAACCCTAAACCTTAAAATATCCTAAATCATAAATCCTGAACAACCCTAAACACTAAATCATAAACAACCCTAAAAAACCCTAAACAACTCTAAACGCTAAAACCTAAACAACCCTAAATATTAAACAATCTTAAACGCTAAACCCTATACCCTAAACCTAAACCACCCTAAAACTTAAACAATCCTAAACCCTAAACCTTAAACCATAAACCCTAAATTTTAAACCATAAATCTAAGAATAACCATAACCCTAACCCTAACCCTTAACCTAAACCTAACCCTAACCCCAACCCTAACCTTAACCCCATCACCCTAACCCTAACCTTAAGCCTAACATAACCACATAACCCTAACCCTAACCCTCACCCTAACCCTAACCCTAACCCTAACCCTAACCCTAACCCTAACCCTAACCCTAACCCTAACCCCTAACCCCTAACACTAACCCTAACTCTAACCCCTAACCCTAACCCTAACCCTAACCCTAACCTTACCCTAACCCTAAACTTAACCCTAACCTTAACCCTAACCCTAACCTTAACCCTAACCTTAACACTAACCCCTAAACCTTACCCTAACCCTAACCGTAACCCTAACCCTAAACCTAACCCTAACCCTAACCCTAACCGTAACCCTAACCCTAACCCTAACCCTAACCCTAACCCTAAACCTAACCCTAACCCTAACCTTAACCCTAATCCTAACCCTAACCCTAACCCTAACCCTAACCGTAACCATAACACTAACCTCTAAACCCAAAACCTAAACCACCCTAAAACTTAAACAATCCTAAACCATAAACCGTAGACCCTAAACCCTAAATCTAACAATAAACTTAAACCTAACCCTAAATCTAACCCTAACCCTAAACCCTCCCTGACCCTAACCCTAACCCTAACCCTAACCCTAACCCTAAACCTAACCCTGACCCTAATCCTAACACTAAACCTATTTCTAATTCTAACCCTAACAGTAATCCTAAACTTAAACCTAACCCCCTAATAATAACCCTAACCATAACACTAACACTAACCCCTAACCCTAACCCTAACCCTAACCCTAACCTAACCCTAACCCTAACCCTAACCCTAACCCAAACCCTAACACTAACCCCCTTTTACCCTAACCCTAACCCTAACCCTAACCCTTACCATAACCCTAACCCTAACCATAACCCCATCCCTAACCCTAACCGTAACCATAACACTAAACTCTAAACCCTAAACCTAATCCACCCTAAACCTTAAACAATCCTAAACCATAAACCTTAAACCCTAAACCCTAAATCTAACAATAAACCTAAATCTAACCCTAAATCTAACCCTAACCCTATCCCTAACCCTAAACCTAACCCTGACCCTAAACCTAACCCTAATCCTAACACTAACCATAACCCTAACCCTAACACTAACCCTAATCTTAACCCTAACCCTAACCCTAACCCTAACCCTAACTCTAACCCTAACCCTAACCCTAACCGTAACCATAATACTAAACTCTAAACCCTAAACCTAAAACACCCTAAACCTTAAACAATCCTAAACCATAAACCTTAAACCCTAAACCCTAAATCTAACAATAAACCTAAACCTAATCTTAAATATAATCCTAACCCTAACCCTAACCCTAAACCTAAACCTGACCCTAACCCTAACCCTAATCCTAAAACTAATCATAACCCAAACACTAACCCTAACCCTAACCCTAAACCTTACCCTAAACCTCACACTATCCCTAATCCTCACACTAAACCCTAAACTTTAAATCTAATCCTAACCCTAACCTTACCCTTAACCCTAACCCTAACCCTATCCCTAAACCTAACCCTGACCCTAATCCTAACACTAACCCTATTTCTAATTCTAACCCTAACACTAATCCTTAACTAAAACCTAACCCCCTAATAATAACCCTAACACTAAACCTAACCCTAACCCTAACCCTAACCCTAACCCTAACACTAACCCCTAACCCCTAACACTAACCCTAACCCTAACCACTAACCCTAACCCTAACCCTAACCCTAACTCTAACCCTAACCCTAACCCTAACCGTAACCATAATACTAAACTTTAAACCCTAAACCTAATCCACCCTAAACCTTAAACAATCCTAAACCATAAACCTTAAACCCTAAACCCTAAATCTAACAATAAACCTAAACCTAACCCTAAATCTAACCCTAACCCTAACCCTAACCCTAAACATAAACCTGACCCTGACCCTAATCCTAATCCTAACACTAATCATAACCCAAACACTAACCCTAACCCTAACCCTAAACCTAACCCTAAACCTCACACTATCACTAATCCTAACACTAAACCCTAAACTTTAATTCTAACCCTAACCCTAACCCTACCCTTAACCCTAACCCTAACCATATTTCTAAACCTAACCCTGACCCTAATCCTAACACTAACCCTATTTCTAATTCTAACCCTAACACTAATCCTAAACTAAAACCTAAACCCCTAATAATAACCCTAACACTAAACCTAACCCTAACCCTAACCCTAACCCTAACCCTAACCCCTAACCCCTAACACTAACCCTAACCCAAACCCCTAACCCTAACCCTAACCCTAACCCTAACCTTAACCCTAACCCTAACCCTAACCCTATCCCTAACCCTAACCCTTATTCTAACACTAACACTAACCTTAACCCTAACCCTAAACTTAACCCTCACCCTAACCCTCACCTTAACCTTAAACCTAACCCTAACACTAACCCTAACACCCTAAATCCTAAACCCTAAACCCCGAAAAACCCTAAACACTAATTCCAAAAGCACCCTAAACCCTAAACTATAAACACTAAACGCTAAAAAACCCTAAACCCTAAACCCTAAACCCTAAACACTAAACCCTAAAAAAGCCTAAACCCTAAAACCATTAACACTATACCCTAAACAACCCTAAACCCTTAACCCTAAACATTATACCCTAAACCCTAAAACACTATACAACCTTAAACCCTAAACCTTAAAATATCCTAAATCATAAATCCTGAACAACCCTCAACACTAAATTATAAACAACCCAAAAAAACCCTAAACAACTCTAAACGCTAAAACCTAAACAACCCTAACCATTAAACAATCTTAAACGCTAAATTCTGTACCCTAAACCTAAACCACCCTAAAACTTAAACAATCCAAAACCTAAACCTTAAACCATAAACCCTAAATTTTAAACCATAAATCTAAGAATAACCATAACCCTAACCCTAACCCTAAACCTAAACCTAACCCTAACCCCAACCCTAACCTTAACCCCATAACCCTAACCCTAACCTTAAGCCTAATATAACCCCATAACCCTAACTCTAACCCTAACTCTAACCCTAATGCTAACCCTAACCCTAACCGTAACCTTAACCCCTTAACCTTAATCCCTAAATCCTAAACCCTGAACAACCATAAATCCTAAACCCTGAACAACCCTAAATCATAAACCCTGAATAACCCTAAACACTAACCTCTAAACAACCCTAAACAACCCTAATCACTAAACCATAAACAACCCTAAACACTAAACCCTAAAACCCTATACCCTAAACTTTAAACACTAAACCCTAAATAACCCTAAACCCTAAAACATTAACACTATACCCTAAACAACACTAAACACTAAACCTTAAACAACCCTAAACCCTAAACACTAAACCCTAAATAACCTAAACTTTTAACCCTAAACACTATACCCTAAACAACCCTAAACCTTAAACAATCCTAAACTCTAAACCCTAAACCCTTAACCTAAACCACTCTAAATCTTAAACAATCCTAAACCCTAAACCTTAAACCCTAAACACTAAACCCTAAACCCTAAACCTAACAATAACCATAACCCTAACCCTAACCCCTAACCCTTACCCTAACCCTAACCCTAACCCTAATCCTAACCCTAACCCTAACCCTAACACTAACTCTAACCCTAAACCTAATCCTAACCCTAACCTTAACCCTAATCCTAACCCTAACCCTAACCCTAACCGTAACCATAACACTAAACTCTAAACCCTAAACCTAATCCACCCTAAACCTTAAACAATCCTAAACCATAAACCTTAGACCCTAAATCCTAAATCTAACAATAAACCTAAACCTAACCCTAAATCTAACCCTAACCCTAACCCTAACCCTAAACCCTCCCTGACCCTAACCCTAAACCTAAACCTAACCCTAACCCTAACCCTAAACCTAACCCTGACCCTAATCCTTACACTAACCCTATTTCTAATTCTAACCCTAACACTAATCCTAAACTTAAACCTAACCCACTAATAATAACCCTAACCCTAACACTAACCCTAACCCAAAACCCTAACCCTAACCCTAACCCTAACCCTAACCCTAACCATTACCCTAACCCTAACCCTAACCCTAACCCTAACCCTAACCCTAACACTAACCATAACCATAACACTAAACTCTAAACCGCAAACCTAATCCACCCTAAACCTTAAACAATCCTAAACCATAAACCTTAAACCCTAAACCCTAAATCTAACAATAAACCTAAACCTGACCTTAAATCTAACCCTAACCCTAACCCTAACCCTAAACCTTACCCTGACCCTAACCCTAACCCTAATCCTAACACTAACCATAACCCTAACCCTAACCCTAACCCTAACCTTAACCCTAACCCTAACCCTAACCCTAACCCTAACCCTAACCCTAACCCTAAACCCAACCCTAACCCCTTTACCTTAATCCCTAAATCCTAAACCTTGAACAACCATAAATCCTAAACCCTGAACAACCCTAAATCATAAATCCTGAATAACCCTAAACACTAACCTCTAAACAACCCTAAACAACCCTAATCACTAAACCATAAACAACCCTAAACCCTAAACCCTAAACAACCCTATACCCTAAACTTTAAACACTAAACCCTAAATAACCCTAAACCCTAAACCATTAACACTATACCCTAAACAACACTAAACATTAACCCAAAACAACCCTAAAACCTAAACCTTAAACACTAAAACTTAAACAACCCTAAACCCTAAACACTAAAGCCTAAACAACCCTAAACTTTTAACCCTAAACACTAGACCCTAAACAACCCAAAACCTTAAACAATCCTAAAGTCTAAACCCTAAACCTTTAACCTAAACCACCCTAAATCTTAAACAATCCTAAACCCTAAACCTTAAACCCTAAACACTAAACCCTAAACCCTAAACCTAAAAATAACCATAACTTTAACCCTAACACCTAACCCTTACCCTAACCCTAACCCTAACCCTAATCCTAACCCTAACCCTAACCCTAACCCTAACCCTAACCCTAACCCTAACACTAAACCTAATCCTAACCCGTACCCTAACCCTAACTTTAACTTTAACCCTAATCCGAACACCAAACTCTAAACCCTAAACCTAACCCTAACCCTAAAAAAAACTTTAAATCCTAAACCTAATCTACCCTAAACCTTAAACAATCCTAAACCCTAAACCCTGAACCCTAAACCTAACCCTAACCCTAACCCTAACACTAACCATAACCCTAACACTAAATTGTAAACCCTAAATTTAATTTACGATAAACCTTAAACAATCTTAAACCCTAAACCTTAAAACTTAAACCTAACAATTACCATAACCCTAACCCTAATCCTAACCCAAACCCTAACCCTAAACGTAACCCTAACACTAAACCTAACCCTAACTCTAACCCTAACCCTAAACCTAACACTAACACTAAACGTAGTCCTAACCCTAACCCTAACCCTAATCCTAACTCTAACCCTAATCCTAACAATAAACCTAAACTTAACCCTAACCCTAACCC
>NC_137966.1:29321190-29333690 GCF_963924665.1 Micromys minutus | reverse complement strand
TAAACCTTAAACCCTAAACCCTAAATCTAACAATAAACCTAAACCTAACCGTAAATCTAACCCTAACCCTATCCCTAACCCTAAACCTAACCCTGACACTAACCCTAACCCTAATCCTAACACTAACCATAACCCTAACCCTAACACTAACCCTAACCTTAACCCTAACCCTAACCCTAACCCTAACCATAACCCTAACTCTAACCCTAACCCTAACCCTAACCGTAACCATAATACTAAACTCTAAACCCTAAACCTAATCCACCCTAAACCTTAAACAATCCTAAACCATAAACTTTAAACCCTAAACCCAAAATCTAACAATAAACCTAAACCTAACCCTAAATCTAACCCTAACCCTAACCCTAACCCTAACCTAAACCTGACCCTAACCCTAACCCTAATCCTAACACTAATCATAACCCAAACACTAACCCTAACCCTAACCCTAAACCTAACCCTAAACCTCACACTATCCCTAATCCTAACACTAAACCCTAAACTTTAAATCTAATCCTAACCCTAACCCTACCCTTAACCCTAACCCTAACCCTATACCTAAACCTAACCCTGACCCTAATCTTAACACTAACCCTATTTCTAATTCTAACCCTAACACTAATCCTTAACTAAAACCTAACCCCCTAATAATAACCCTAACACTAAACCTAACCCTAACCCTAACCCTAACCCTAACCCTAACACTAACCCCTAACCCCTAACACTAACCCTAACCCTAACCCCTAACCCTAACCCTAACCCTAACCCTAACCCTAACCCTAACCCTACCCCTAACCCTAACCCTATCCCTAACCCTAACCCTTACCCTAACACTAACACTAACCTTAACCCTAACCCTAACCTTAACCCTCACCCTAACCCTCACCTTAACCCTAAACCTAACCCTAACACTAACCCTAACACCCTAAATCCTAAACCCTAAACCCCGAAAAACCCTAAACACTAATTCCAAAAGCACCCAAAACCCTAAATTATAAACACTAAACGCTAAAAAACCGTAAACCCTAAACACTAAACACTAAACCCTAAACAAGCCTAAACCCTAAAACCATTAACACTATACCCTAAACAACCCTAAACCCTTAACCCTAAACATTATACCCTAAACCCTAAAACACTATACAACCTTAAACCCTATACCTTAAAATATCCTAAATCATAAATCCTGAACAACCCTAAACACTAAATTATAAACAACCCTAAAAAACCCTAAAGAACTCTAAACGCTAAAACCTAAACAACCCTAAACATTAAACAATCTTAAAAGCTAAACCCTATACCCTAAACCTAAACCACCCTAAAACTTAAACAATCCTAAACCCTAAACTTTAAACCATAAACCCTAAATTTTAAACCATAAATCTAAGAATAACCATAACCCTAACCCTAAACCTAAACCTAAACCTAACCCTAACCCCAACCCTAACCTTAACCCCATAACCCTAACTCTAACCCTAACTCTAACCCTAATGCTAACCCTAACCCTAACCCTAACCCTAACCACTTAACCTTAATCCCTAAATCCTAAACCCTGAACAACCATAAATCCTAAACCCTGAAAAACCCTAAATCATAAACCCTGAATAACCCTAAACACTAACCTCTAAACAACCCTAAACAACCCTAATCACTAAACCATAAACAACCCTAAACACTAAACCCTAAACAACACTATACCCTAAACCTTAAACACTAAACCCTAAATAACCCTAAACCCTAAACCATTAACACTATACCCTAAACAACACTAAACACTAAACCCAAAACAATCCTAAAACCTAAACCTTAAACACTAAACCTTAAACAACCCTAAACCCTAAACACTAAACCCTAAACAACCCTAAACTTTTAACCCTAAACACTATACCCTAAACAACCCTAAACCTTAAACAATCCTAAACTCTAAACCCTAAACCCTTAACCTAAACCACCCTAAATCTTAAACAATCCTAAACCCTAAACCTTAAACCCTAAACACTAAACCCTGAACCCTAAACCTAACAATAACCATAACCCTAACCCTAACCCCTAACCCTTACCCTAACCCTAACCCTAACCCTAATCCTAACCATAACCCTAACCCTAACCCTAACCCTAACCCTAAACCTAATCCTAACCCTAACCTTAACCCTAATCCTAACCCTAACCCTAACCCTAACCCTAACCGTAAACATAACACTAAACTCTAAACCCTAAACCTAATCCACCCTAAACCTAAAACAATCCTAAACCATAAACCTTAGACCCTAAATCCTAAATCTAACAATAAACCTAAACCTAACCCTAAATCTAACCCTAACCCCTACCCTAACCCTAAACCCTCCCTGACCCTAACCCTAACCCTAACCCTAACCCTAAACCTAACCCTGACCCTAATTCTAACACTAACCCTATTTCTAATTCTAACCCCAACACTAATACTAAACTTAAACCTAACCCCCTAATAATAACCCTAACCCTAACACTAACCCTAACCCATAACCCTAACCCTAACCTAACCCTAAACCTAACCCTAACCCTAACACAAACCCTAACACTAACCCCCTATCTTTTACACTAACCCTAACCCTAACCCTAAACCTAACCCTTACCATAACCCTAACCCTAACCCTAACCCCATCCCTAACCCTAACCCTAACCGTAACCATAACACTAAACTCTAAACCCTAAACCTAAACCACCATAAACCTTAAACAATCCTATACCATAAACCTTAAACCCTAAATCCTAAATCTAACAATAAACCTAAACCTAACCCTAAATCTAACCCTAACCCTATCTCTAACCTTAAACCTAACCCTGACCCTAACCCTAAACCTAACCCTAACCCTAAACCTATCCCTAACTCTAACCCTAACCCTAACCCTAACCGTAACCATAATACTAAACTCTAAACCCTAAACCTAATCCATTCTAAACCTTAAACAATTCTAAACCATAAACCTTAAACCCTAAACCCTAAATCTAACAATAAACCTAAACCTAACCCTTAATCTAACCCTAAACTTAACCCTAACCCTAACCCTAACCCTAACCCTAACCCTAACCGTAACCATAATATTAACTCTAAACCCTAAAACAAATCCACCCTAAACCTTAAAAAATTCTAAACCATAAACCTTAAACCCTAAACCCAAAATCTAACAATAAACCTAAACCTAACCCTTAATCTAACCCTAACCCTAACCCTAACCCTAAACCTAATCCTAACACTAACCATAACCCAAACACTAACCCTAACCCTAAACCTAATCCTAACCCTAACCCTAAATCTCACACTATCCCTAATCCTAACACTAAACCCTAAACTTTAAATCTAACCCTAACCCTAACCCTACCCTTAACCATAACCCTAACCCTATCCCTAAACCTAACCCTGACCCTAATCCTAACACTAAACCTATTTCTAATTCTAACCCTAACACTAATCCTAAACTTAAACCTAACCCCATAATAATAACCCTAACACTAAACCTAACCCTAACCCTAACCCTAACCATAACCCTAACCCTAACCCTAACCCCTAACCCCTAACACTAACACTAACCCTAACCCCTAACCCTAACCCTAACCCTAACCTAACCCTAACACTAACCCTAACCCTAACCCTAACCCTAACCCTAACCCTAACCCTATCCCTAACCCTAACCCTTACCCTAACACTAACACTAACCTTAACCCTAACCCTAACCTTAACCCTCACCCTAACCCTCACCTTAACCCTAAACCTAACCCTAACAGTAACCCTAACACCCTAAATCCTAAACCCTAAACCCAGAAAAACCCTAAACACTAATTCCAAAAGCACCCTAAACCCTAAACTCTAAACACTAAACGCTAAAAAACCCTAAACCCTAAACCCTAAACACTAAACCCTAAACAAGCCTAAACCCTAAATCCATTAACACTATACCCTAAACAACCCTAAACCCTTAACACTAAACATTATACCCTAAACCCTAAAACACTATACAACCTTAAACCCTAAACCTTAAAATATCCTAAATCATAAATCCTGAACAACCCTAAACACTAAATTATAAACAACCCTAAAAAAACCTAAACAACTCTAAACGCTAAAACATAAACAACCCTAAACATTAAACAATCTTAAACACTAAACCCTATACCCTAAACCTAAACCACCCTAAAACTTAAACAATCCTAAACCCTAAACCTTAAACCATAAACCCTAAATTTTAAACCATAAATCTAAGAATAACCATAACCCTAACCCTGACCCTAAACCAAAACCTAACCCTAACCCCAACCCTAACTTAACCCCATAACCCTAACCCTAACCTTAAGCCTAACATGACCACATAACCCTAACCCTAACCCTCACCCTAACCCTAATCCTAACCCTAACCCTAACCCTAACACTAACCCTAACCCTAACCCCTAACCCCTAACACTAACACTAACCCTAACCCCTAACCCTAACCCTAACCCTAACCCTAAACTTACCCTAACCCTAACCCTAACCCTAACCCTAACCCTAACCCTAAACCTAACCTTAACCCTAAACCTAACCTTAACCCTAACCCTAACCCTAACCCCTAAACCTTACCCTAACCCTAACCCTAACCCTAACCCTAAACCTAACCCTAACCTTAACCGCATCCCTAACCCTAACCCTAACCCTAACCCTAACCCTAAACCTAACCCTACCCCTACCTTAACCCTAATCCTAACCCTAACCCTAACCCTAACCCTAACCGTAACCATAACACTAAACTCTAAACCCTAAACCTAATCCACCCTAAATTTTAAACAATCCTAAACCATAAACCGTAGACCCTAAACCCTAAATCTAACATTAAACCTAAACCTAACCCTAAATCTAACCATAACCCTAAACCCTCCCTGACCCAAATTCTAACCCTAACCCTAACCCTAACCCTAACCCCTAACCCTAACCCTAACCCTAACCCTAACATAACCCTAACCCTAACCCTAACCCTAACCCAAACCGTAACACTAACCCCCTAACTTTTACCCTAACCCTAACCCTAACCCTACCTTTACCATAACCCTAACCCTAACCCTAACCCCATCCCTAACCCTAACCCTAACAGTAACCATAACACTAAACTCTAAACCCTAAACCTAATCCACCGTAAACCTTAAACAATCCTAAACCATAAACCTTAAACCCTAAACCCTAAATCTAACAATAAACCTAAACCTAACCGTAAATCTAACCCTAACCCTATCCCTAACTCTAAACCTAACCCTGACCCTAACCCTAACCCTAATCTTAACACTAACCATAACCCTAACCCTAACACTAACCCTAACCTTAACCCTAACCCTAACCCTAACCCTAACCCTAACACTAACTCTAACCCTAACCCTAACCCTAACCGTAAACATAATACTAAACTCTAAATCCTAAACCTAATCCACCCTAAACCTTAAACAATCCTAAACCATAAACCTTAAACCCTAAACCCAAAATCTAACAATAAACCTAAACCTAACCCTAAATCTAACCCTAACCCTAACCCTAACCCTAAACCTAAACCTGACCCTAACCCTAACCCTAATCCTAACACTAATCATAACCCAAACACTAAACCTAACCCTAACCCTAAACCTAACCCTAAACCTCACACTATCCCTAATCCTAACACTAAACCCTAAACTTTAAATCTAATCCTAACCCTAAACCTACCCTTAACCCTAACCCTAACCCTATCCCTAAACCTAACCCTGACCCTAATCCTAACACTAACCCTATTTCTAATTCTAACCCTAACACCAATCCTTAACTAAAACCTAACCCCCTAATAATAACCCTAACACTAAACCTAACCCTAACCCTAACCCTAACCCTAACCCTAACCCTAACACTAACCCCTAACCCCTAACACTAACCCTAACCCTAACCCCTAACCCTAACCCTAACCCTAACCCTGACCCTAACCCTAACCCTAACCCTAACCCTATCCCTAACCCTAACCCTTACCCTAACACTAACACTAACCTTAACCCTAACCCTAACCTTAACCCTCACCCTAACCCTCACCTTAACCCTAAACCTAACCCTAACACTAACCCTAACACCCTAAATCCTAAACCCTAAACCCCGAAAAACCCTAAACACTAATTCCAAAAGCACCCTAAACCCTAAACTATAAACACTAAACGCTAAAAAACCCTAAACCCTAAACCCTAAACACTAAACCCTAAACAAGCCTAAACCCTAAAACCATTAACACTATACCCTAAACAACCCTAAACCCTTAACCCTAAACATTATACCCTAAACCCTAAAACACTATACAACCTTAAACCCTATACCTTAAAATATCCTAAATCATAAATCTTGAACAACCCTAAACACTAAATTATAAACAACCCTAAAAAACCCTAAACAACTCTAAACGCTAAAACCTAAACAACCCTAAACATTAAACATTCTTAAACGCTAAACCCTATACCCTAAACCTAAACCACCCTAAAACTTAAACAATCGTAAACCCTAAACCTTAAACCATAAACCCTAAATTTTAAACCATAAATCTAAGAATAACCATAACCCTAACCCTAAACCTAAACCTAAACCTAACCCTAACCACAACCCTAACCTTAACCCCATAACCCTAACCCTAAACTTAAGCCTAACATAAACCCATAACCCTAACTCTAACCCTAACTCTAACCCTAATGCTAACCCTAACCCTAACCCTAACCACTTAACCTTAATCCCTAAATCCTAAACCCTGAACAACCATAAATCCTAAACCCTGAAAAACCCTTAATCATAAACCCTGAATAACCCTAAACACTAACCTCTAAACAACCCTAAACAACCCTAATCACTAAACCATAAACAACCCTAAAGACTAAACCCTAAACAATACTATACCCTAAACCTTAAACACTAAACCCTAAATAACCCTAAACCCTAAACCATTAACACTATACCCTAAACAACACTAAACACTAAACCCAAAACAACCCTAAAACCTAAACCTTAAACACTAAACCTTAAACAACCCTAAACCCTAAACACTAAACCCTAAACAACCCTAAACTTTTAACCCTAAACACTATACCCTAAACAACCCTAAACCTTAAACAATCCTAAACACTAAACCCTAAACCCTTAACCTAAACCACCCTAAATCTTAAACAATCCTAAACCCTAAACCTTAAACCCTAAACACTAAACCCTAAACCCTAAACCTAACAATAACCATAACCCTAACCCTAACCCCTAACCCTTACCCTAACCCTAACCCTAACCCTAATCCTAACCATAACCCTAACCCTAACCCTAACCCTAACCCTAAACCTAATCCTAACCCTAACCTTAACCCTACTCCTAACCCTAACCCTAACCCTAACCCTAACCGTAACCATAACACTAAACTCTAAACCCTAAACCTAATCCACCCTAAACCTAAAACAATCCTAAACCATAAACCTTAGACCCTAAATCCTAAATCTAACAATAAACCTAAACCTAACCATAAATATAACCCTAACCCTAACCCTAACCCTAAACCCTCCCTGACCCTAACCCTAACCCTAACCCTAACCCTAAACCTAACCCTGACCCTAATCCTAACACTAACCCTATTTCTAATTCTAACCACAACACTAATCCTAAACTTAAACCTAACCCCCTAATAATAACTCTAACCCTAACACTAACCCTAACCCCTAACCCTAACCCTAACCTAACCCTAAACCGAACCCTAACCCTAACACAAACCCTAACACTAACCCACTAACTTTTACCCTAACCCTAACAATAACCCTAAACCTAACCCTTACCATAACCCTAACCCTAACCCTAACCCCATCCCTAACCCTAAACCTAACCGTAACCATAACACTAAACTCTAAACCCTAAACCTAATCCACCCTAAACCTTAAACAATCATAAACCATAAACCTTAAACCCTAAACCCTAAATCTAACAATAAACCTAAATCTAACCCTAAATCTAACCCTAACCCTATCTCTAACCCTAAACCTAACCCTGACCCTAAACCTAACCCTAATCCTAACACTAACCATAACCCTAACCCTAACACTAACCCTAACCTTAACCCTAACCCTAACCCTAACCCTAACCCTAACTCTAACCCTAACCCTAACCCTAACCGTAACCATAATACTAAACTCTAAACCCTAAACCTAATCCATTCAAAACCTTAAACAATTCTAAACCATAAACCTTAAACCCTAAACCCTAAATCTAACAATAAACCTAAACCTAACCCTTAATCTAACCCTAACCCTAACCCTAACCCTAAATATAAACCTGACCCTAACCCTAATCCTAATCCTAACACTAATCATAACCCAAACACTAACCCAAACCCTAACCCTAAACCTAACCCTAAACCTCACACTATCCCTAATCCTAACACTAAACCCTAAACTTTAAATCTAACCCTAACCCTAACCCTACCCTTAACCCTAACCCTAACCATATTTCTAAACCTAACCCTGACCCTAATCCTAACACTAACCCTATTTCTAATTCTAACCCTAATACTAATCCTAAACTAAAACCTAACCCCCTAATAATAACCCTAACACTAAACCTAACCCTAACCCTAACCCTAACCCTAACCCTAACCCTAACACTAACCCCTAACACCTAACACTAACCCTAACCCAAACCCCTAACCCTAACCCTAACCCTAACCCTAACCCTAACCTTAACCCTAACCCTAACCCTAACCCTATCCCTAACCCTAACCCTTATTCTAACACTAACACTAACCTTAACCCTAACCCTAACCTTAACCCTCACCCTAACCCTCACCTTAACCCTAAACCTAACCCTAACACTAACCCTAACACCCTAAATCCTAAACCCTAAACCCCGAAATACCCTAAACACTAATTCCAAAATCACCCTAAACCCTAAACTATAAGCACTAAACGCTAAAAAACCCTAAACCCTAAACCCTAAACACTAAACCCTAAACAAGCCTAAACCCTAAAACCATTAACACTATACCCTAAACAACCCAAAACCCTTAACCCTAAACATTATACCCTAAACCTTAAAACACTATACAACCTTAAACCCTAAACCTTAAAATATCCTAAATCATAAATCCTGAACAAGCCTAAACACTAAATCATAAACAACCCTAAAAAACCCTAAAAAACTCTAAACGCTAAAACATAAACAACTCTAAACATTAAACAATCTTAAACGCTAAACCCTATACCCTAAACCTAAACCACCCTAAAACTTAAACAATCCTAAACCCTAAACCTTAAACCATAAACCCTAAATTTTAAACCATAAGTCTAAGAATAACCATAACCCTAACCCTAACCCTAAACCTAAACCTAACCCTAACCCCAACCCTAACCTTAACCCCATAACCCTAACCCTAACCTTAAGCCTAATATAACCCCATAACCTTAACTCTAACCCTAACTCTAACCCTAATGCTAACCCTAACCCTAACCCTAACCCTAACCTTATCCCCTTAACCTTAATCCCTAAATCCTAAACCCTGAACAACCATAAATCCTAAACCCTGAACAACCCTAAATCATAAACCCTGAATAACCCTAAACACTAACCTCTAAGCAACCCTAAACAACCCTAATCACTAAACCATAAACAACCCTAAACACTAAACCCTAAACAACCCTATACCCTAAACCTTAAACACTAAACCCTAAATAACCCTAAACCCTAAACCATTAACACTATACCCTAAACAACACTAAACAGTAAACCCAAAACAACCCTAAAACCAAAACCTTAAACACTAAAACTTAAACAACCCTAAACCCTAAACACTAAAGCCTAAACAACCCTAAACTTTTAAACCTAAACACTATACCCTAAACAACCCTAAACCTCAAACAATCCTAAACTCTAAACCGTAAACCCTTAACCTAAACCACCCTAAATCTTAAACAATCCTAAACCCTAAACCTTAAACCCTAAACACTAAACCCTAAACCCTAACCCTAACCCTAACCCTAACCCTAACCTAACCCTAACCCTAACCCTAACCCTAACCCTAACCTAACCCTAACCCTAACCCTAACCCTAACCCTAACCCTAACACTAACCGTAACCATAACACTAAACTCAAAACCCTAAACCTAATCCACCCTAAACTTTAAACAATCCTAAACCATAAACCTTAAACCCTAAACCCTAAATCTAACAATAAACCTAAACCTGACCCTAAATCTAACCCTAACCCTAACCCTAACCCTAAACCTAACCCTGACCCTAACCGTAACCCTAATCCTAACACTAACCATAACCTTAACCTTAACCCTAACCCTAACCCTAACCTTAACCCTAACCCTAACCCTAACCCTAACCCTAACCCTAACCCCTTATCCTTAATCCCTAAATCCTAAACCCTGAACAACCATAAATCCTAAACCCTGAACAACCCTAAATCATAAACCCTGAATTACCCTAAACACTAACCTCTAAACAACCCTAAACAACCCTAATCACTAAACCATAAACAACCCTAAACACTGAACCCTAAAAAACCCTATACCCTAAACCTTAAACACTAAACACTAAATAACCCTAAACCCTAAACCATTAACACTATACCCTAAACAACACTAAACACTAAACCCAAAACAACCCTAAAACCTAAACCTTAAACACTAAAACTTAAACAACCCTAAACCCTAAACACTAAAGCCTAAACAACCCTAAACTTTTAACCCTAAACACTATACCCTAAACAACCCTAAACCTTAAACAATCCTAAAGTCTAAACCCTAAACCCTTAACCTAAACCACCCTAAATCTTAAACAATCCTAAACCCTAAACCTTAAACCCTAAACACTAAACACTAAACCCTAAACCTAACAATAACCATAACCCTAACCCTAACCCCTAACCCTTACCCTAACCCTAACCCTAACCCTAATCCTAACCCTAACCCTAACCCTAACCCTAACCCTAACCTTAACCCTAAACCTAATCCTAACCCTAACCTTAACCCTAATCCTAACCCTAACCCTAACCCTAACCCTAACCGTAACCATAACACTAAACTCTAAACCCTAAACCTAATCCACCCTAAACCTTAAACAATCCTAAGCCATAAACCTTAGACCCTAAATCCTAAATCTAACAATAAACCTAAACCTAACCCTAAATCTAACCCTAACCCTAACGCTAACCCTCAACACTCCCTGACCCTAACCCTAACCCTAACCCTAACCCTAACCCTAAACCTAACCCTGACCCTAATCCTAACACTAACCCTAACCTAACCCTAACCTAACCCTAACCCTAACCCTAACCCTAACCCTAACCCTAACCCTAACCCTAACACTAACCGTAACCATAACACTAAACTCAAAACCCTAAACCTAATCCACCCTAAACCTTAAACAATCCTAAACCATAAACCTTAAAACCTAATCCCTAAATCTAACAATAAACCTAAACCTGACCCTAAATCTAACCTAACCCTAACCCTAAACCTAACCCTGACCCTAACCCTAACCCTAATCCTAACACTAACCATAACCCAAACACTAACCCTAACCCTAACCCTAAACCTAACCCTAACCCTAAACCTCACACTATCCCTAATCCTAACACTAAACCCTAAACTTTACATCTAACCCTAACCCTAACCCTACCCTTAACCCTAACCCTAACCCTATCCCTAAACCTAACCCTGACCCTAATCTTAACACTAACCCTATTTCTAATTCTAACCATAACACTAATCCTTAACTAAAACCTAACCCCCTAATAATAACCCTAACACTAAACCTAACCCTAACCCTAACCCTAACCCTAACCCTAACACTAACCCCTAACCCCTAACACTAACCCTAACCCTAACCCCTAACCCTAACCCTAACCCTAACCTTAACCCTAACCCTAACCCTAAATCTAACCCTAACCCTAACCCTAACCCTAACCCTAAACCTAACCCTAAACCTCACATTATCCCTAATCCTAACACTAAACCCTAAACTTTAAATCTAACCCTAACCCTAACCCTACCCTTAACCCTAATTCTAACCATATCCCTAAACCTAACCCTGACCCTAATCCTAAAACTAACCCTATTTCTAATTCTAACTCTAACACTAATCCTAAACTAAAACCTAACCCCCTAATAATAACCCTAACACTAAACCTAACCCTAACCCTAACCCTAACCCTAACCCTAACACTAACCCCTAACCCCTAACACTAACCCTAACCCTAACCCCTAACCCTAACCCTAACCCTAACCCTTACCCTAACACTAACACTAACCTTAACCCTAACCCTAACCTTAACCCTCACCCTAACCCTCACCTTAACCCTAAACCTAACCCTAACACTAACCCTAACACCCTAAATCCTAAACCCTAAACCCAGAAAAACCCTAAACACTAATTCCAAAAGCACCCTAAACCCTAAACTATAAACACTGAACGCTAAAAACCCTAAACCCTAAACCCTAAACACTAAACACTAAACAAGCCTAAACCC
>NC_137966.1:29291190-29316190 GCF_963924665.1 Micromys minutus | reverse complement strand
AACCCTTAACCCTTAACCCTAAACATTATACCCTAAACCCTAAAACACTATACAACCTTAAACCCTAAACCTTAAAATATCCTAATTCATAAATTTTGAACAACCCTAAACACTAAATTATAAACAACCCTAAAAAACCCTAAACAACTCTAAACGCTAAAACCTAAACAATCCTAACCATTAAACAATCTTAAACGCTAAATTCTATACCCTAAACCTAAACCACACTAAAACTTAAACAATCCTAAACCCTAAACCTTAAACCATAAGCCCTAAATTTTAAACCATAAATCTAAGAATAACCATAACCCTAACCCTAACCCTAACCCTAAACCTAACCCTAACCCCAACCATAACCTTAACCCCATAACCCAAACCCTAACCTTAAGCCTAACATAACCCCATTACCCTAACTCTAACCCTAACTCTAACCCTAACTCTAACCCTAATGCTAACCCTAACCCTAACCCTAACCCTAACCCTAACCCCTTAACCTTAATCCCTAAATCCTAAACCCTGAACAACCATAAATCCTAAACCCTGAACAACCCTAAATCATAAACCCTGAATAACCCTAAACACTAACCTCTAAACAACCCTAAACAACCCTAATCACTAAACCATAAACAACCCTAAACACTAAACCCTAAACAACCCTATACACTAAACCTTAAACACTAAACCCTAAATAACCCTGAACCCTAAACCATTAACACTATACCCTAAAGAACACTAAACACTCAACCCCAATCAACCCTAAAACCTAAACCTTAAACACTAAACCTTAAACAACCCTAAACCCTAAACACTAAACCCTAAAAAACCCTAAACTTTTAACCCTAAACTCTATACCCTAAACAACCCTAAACCGTAAACAATCCTAAACTCTAAACGCTAAACCCTTAACCTAAACCACCCTAAATCTTAAACAATCCTAAACCCTAAACCTTAAACCCTAAACACTAAACCTTAAATCCTAAACCTAACAATAACCATAACCCTAACCCTAACCCCTAACCCTTACCCTAACCCTAACCCTAACCCTAATCCTAACCCTAACCCTAACCCTAACCCTAACCCTAAGCCTAAACCTAATCCTAACCCTAACCTTAACCCTAATCCTAACCCTAACCCTAACCCTAACCCTAACTGTAACCATAACACTAAACTCTAAACCCTAAACCTAATCCACCCTAAACCTTAAACAATCCTAAACCATAAACCTTGGACCCTAAATCCTAAATCTAACAATAAACCTAAACCTAACCCTAAATCTAACCCTAACCCTAACCCTAACCCTAAACCCTCCCTGACTTTAACCCTAACCCTAACCCTAACCCTAACCCTAAACCTAACCCTGACCCTAATCCTAACACTAACCCTATTTCTAATTCTTACACTAACACTAATCCTAAACTTAAACCTAACTCCCTAATAATAACCCTAACCTTAACACTAACCCTAACCCCTAACCATAACCCTAACCCTAACCCTAACCCTAACCTAACCCTAACCCTAACCCTAACCCTAACCCAAACCCTAACACTAACCCCCTAACTTTTACCATAACCCTAACCCTAACCCTAACCCTAACCCTTACCATAACCCTAACCCTAACCCTAACCCCATCCCTAACCCTAACCCTAACTGTAACCATAACACTAAACTCTAAACCCTAAAACTAATCTACCCTAAACCTTAAACAATCCTAAACCATAAACCTTAGACCCTAAATCCTAAATCTAACAATAAACCTAAACCTAACCCTAAATCTAACCTAACCCTATCCCTAACCCTAAACCTAACCCTGACCCTAAACCTAACCCTAATCCTAACACTAACCATAACTCTAACATTAACATTAACCCTAACCTTAACCCTAACCCTAACCCTAACCCTAACCCTAACCCTAACCCTAACTCTAACCCTAACCCTAACACTAACCGTAACCATAATACTAAACTCTAAACCCTAAACCTAATCTACCCTAAACCTTAAACAATCCTAAACCTTAAACCTTAAACCCTAAACCCTAAATCTAACAATAAACCTAAACCTAACCCTAAATCTGACCCTAACCCTAACCCTAACCCTAAACCTAAACCTGACCCTAACCCTAACCCTAATAATAACACTAATCATAACCCAAACACTAACCCTAACCCTAACCCTAAACCTAACCCTAAACCTCACACTATCCCTATTCCTAACACTAAACCCTAAACTTTAAATCTAACCCTAACACTAACCCTACCCTTAACCCTAACTCTAACCATAACCCTAAACCTAACCCTGACCCTAATCCTAACACTAACCCTATTTCTAATTCTAACCCGAACACTAATCCTGAACTAAAACCTAACCCCCTAATAATAACCCTAACCTAACCCTAACCCTAACCCTAACCCTAACACTAACCTCTAACTCCTAACACTAACCCTAACCCTAACCCCTAACCCTAACCCTAACCCTAACCCTAAACTTAACCCTAACCCTAACCCTAACCCTAACCCTATCCCTAACCCTAACCCTTACCCTAACACTAACACTAACCTTAACCCTAACCCTAACCTTAACCCTCACCCTAACCCTCAACTTAACCCTAAACCTAACCCTAACACTAACACTAACACCCTAAATCCTAAACCCTAAACCCCGAAAAACCCTAAACACTAATTCCAAAAGCGCCCTAAACCCTAAAGTGTAAACACTAAACTCTAAAAAACCCTAAACCCTAAACCCTAAACACTAAACACTAAACAAGCCTAAACCCTAAAACCATTAACACTATACCCTAAACAACCCTAAACCCATAACCCTAAACAATATACCCTAAACCCTAAAACACTATACAACCTTAAACCCTAAACCTTAAAATATCCTAAATCATAAATCCTGAACAACCCTAAACACTAAATCATAAACAACCCTAAAAAACCCTAAACAACTCTAAACGCTAAAACCTAAACAACCCTAAACATTAAAGAATCTTAAACGCTAAACCCTATACCCTAAACCTAAACCACCCTAAAACTTAAACAATCCTAAACCCTAAACCTTAAACCATAAACCCTAAAATTTAAACCTTAAATCTAAGAATAACCATAACCCTAACCCTAACCCTAAACCTAAACCTAACCCTAACCACAACCCTAACCTTAACCCCATACCCCTAACCCTAACCTTAAGCCTAACATAACCCCATAACCCTAACTCTAACCCTAACTATAACCCTAATGCTAACCCTAACCCTAACCCTAACCCTAACCCCTTAACCTTAATCCCTAAATCCTAAACCCTGAACAACCATAAATCCTAAACCCTGAACAACCCTAAATCATAAACCCTGAATAACCCTAAACACTAACCTCTAAACAACCCTAAACAACCCTAATCACTAAACCATAAACAACCCTAAACACTAAATCCTAAACAACCCTATACCCTAAACCTTAAACACTAAACCCTAAATAACTCTAAACCATAAACCATTAACACTATACCCTAAACAACACTAAACACTAAACCCAAAACAACCCTAAAACCTAAACCTTAAACACTAAACCTTAAACAACCCTAAACCCTAAACACTAAACCCAAAACAACCCTAAACTTTTAACCCTAAACACTATACCCTAAACAACCCTAAAACTTAAACAATCGTAAACTCTAAACCCTAAACCCTTAACCTAAACCACCCTAAATCTTAAACAATCCTAAACCCTAAACCTTAAACCCTAAACACTAAACCCTAAACCCTAAACCTAACAATAACCATAACCCTAACCCTAACCCCTAACCCTTACCCTAACCCTAACCCTAACCCTAATCCTAACCCTAACCCTAACCCTAACCCTAACCCTAACCCTAACCCTAACCCTAACCCTAACCCTAAACCTAAACCTAATCCTAACCCTAACCTTAACCCTAATCCTAACCCTAACCCTAACCCTAACCCTAACCGTAACCATAACACTAAACTCTAAACACTAAACCTAATCCACCCTAAACCTTAAACAATCCTAAACCATAAACCTTAGACCCTAAATCCTAAATCTAACAATAAACCTAAACCTAACCCTAAATCTTACCCTAACCCTAACCCTAACCCTAAAACCTCCCTGACCCTAACCCTCACCCTAACCCTAACCCTAACCCTAAACCTAACCCTGACCCTAATCCTAACACTAACCCTATTTCTAATTCTAACCCTAACACTAATCCTAAACTTAAACCTAACCCCCTAATAATAACCTTAACCCTAACACTAACCCTAACCCCTAACCCTAACCCTAACCCTAACCCTAACCTAACACTAACCCTAACCCTAATCCTAACCCTAACACTAACCATTAACCCTTACCCTAACCCTAACCCTCACCCTAACCATTACCCTAACCCTAACCCTAACCCTAACCCTAACCCTAACCCTAACACTAACCGTAACCATAACACTAAACTCTAAACCCTAAACCTAATCCACCCTAAACCTTAAACAATCCTAAACCATAAACCTTAAACCCTAAACCCTAAATCTAACAATAAACCTAAACCTGACCCTAAATCTAACCCTAACCCTAACCCTAATCCTAAACCTAACCCTGACCCTAACACTAACCCTAATCCTAACACTAACCATAACCCTAACCCTAACCCTAACCCTAACCTTAACCCTAACCCTAACCCTAACCCTAACCCTAACCCTAACGCTAACCCTAACCCTAACCCCTTAACCTTTATCCCTAAATCCTAAACCCTGAACAACCATAAATCCTAAACCCTGAACAACCCTAAATCATAAACCCTGAATAACCCTAAACACTAACCTCTAAACTACCCTAAATAACCCTAATCACTAAACCATAAACAACCCTAAACACTAAACCCTAAACAACCCTATACCCTAAACCTTAAACACTAGACCCTAAATAACCCTAAACCCTAAACCATTAGCACTATACCCTAAACAACACTAAACACTAAACCCAAAACAACCCTAAAACCTAAACCTTAAACACTAAACCTTAAACAACCCTAAACCCTAAACACTAAACCCTAAACAACCCTAAACATTTAACCCTAAACACTATACCCTAAACAACACTAAACCTTAAACAATCCTAAACTCTAAACCCTAAACCCTTAACCTAAACCACCCTAAATCTTAAACAATCCTAAACCCTAAACCTTAAACCCTAAACACTAAACCATAAACCCTAAACCTAACAATAACCATAACCCTAACCCTAACCCCTAACCCTTACCCTAACCCTAACCCTAACCCTAATCCTAACCCTAACCCTAACCCTAACCCTAACCCTAACCCTAACCCTAAACCTAATCCTAACCCTAACCTTAACCCTAATCCTAACCCTAACCCTAACCCTAACCCTAACCGTAACCATAACACTAAACTCTAAACCCTAAACCTAATCCACCCTAAACCTTAAACAATCCTAAACCATAAACCTTAGACCCTAAATCCTAAATCTAACAATAAACCTAAACCTAAACCTAAATCTAACCCTAACCCTAACCCTAACCCTAAACCCTCCCTGACCCTAACCCTAACCCTAACCCTAACCCTAACCCTAAACCTAACCCTGACCCTAATCCTAACAGTAACCCTATTTCTAATTCTAACCCTAACACTAATCCTAAACTTAAACCTAACCCCCTAATAATAACCCTAACCCTTTCACTAACCCTAACCCCTAACCCTAACCCTAACCCTAACCCTAACCCTAACCCTAACCTAACCCTAACCCTAACCCTAACCCTAACCCTAACCCTAACCCTAACCTAACCCTAACCCTAACCCTAACCCTAACACAAACCCTAACACTAACCCCCTAACTTTTACCCTAACCCTAACCCTAAACCTAAACCTAACCCTTACCATAACCCTAACCCTAACCCTAACCCCATCCCTAACCCTAACCCTAACCGTAACCATAACACTAAACTCTAAACCCTAAACCTAATCCACCCTAAACCTTAAACAATCCTAAACCATAAACCTTAAATACTAAACCCTAAATCTAACAATAAACCTAAACCTAACCCTAAATCTAACCCTAACCCTATCCCTAACACTAAACCTAACCCTGACCCTAACCCTAACCCTAATCCTAACACTAACCATAACCCTAACCCTAACACTAACCCTAACCTTAACCCTAACCCTAACCCTAACCCTAACCCTAACTCTAACCCTAACCCTAACCCTAACCGTAACCATAATACTAAACTCTAAACCCTAAACCTAATCCACCCTTAAACTTAAAAAATCCTAAACCATAAACCTTAAACCCTAAACCCTAAATCTAACAATAAACCTAAACCTAACCCTAAATCTAACCCTAACCCTAACCCTAACCCTAAACGTAAACATGACCCTAACCCTAATCCTAATCCTAACACTAATCATAACCCAAACACTAACCCTAACCCTAACCCAAAACTAACCCTAAACCTCAACCTATCCCTAATCTTAACAATTAACCCTAAACCTTAATTCTAACCCTAACCCTAACCCTACCCTTAACCCTAACCCTAACCATATTTCTAAACCTTATCCTGACCCTAATCCTAACACTAACCCTATTTCTAATTCTAACCCTAACACTAATCCTAAACTAAAACCTAACCCCCTAATAATAACCCTAAAACTAAACCTAACCCTAACCCTAACCCTAATCGTAACCCTAACACTAACCCCTAACCCCTAACACTAACCCTAACCCAAACCCCTAACCCTAACCCTAACCCTAACCCTAACCTTAACCCTAATCCTAACCCTAACCCTAACCCTATCCCTAACCCTTACCCTTATTCTAACACTAACACTAACCTTAAACCTAACCCTAACCTTAACCCTCACCCTAACCCTCACCTTAACCCTAAACCTAACCCTAACACTAACCCTAACACCCTAAATCCTAAACCCTAAACCCCGAAAAACCCTAAACACTAATTCCAAAAGCACCCTAAACCCTAAACTATAAACACTAAACGCTAAAAAACCCTAAACCCTAAACCCTAAACACTAAACCCTAAACAAGCCTAAACCCTAAAACCATTAACACTATACCCTAAACAACCCTAAACCCTTAACCCTAAACATTATACCCTAAACCCTAAAACACTATACAACCTTAAACCCTAAACCTTAAAATATCCTAAATCATAAATAATGAACAACCCTAAACACTAAATTATAAACAACCCTAAAAAACCCTAAACAACTCTAAACGCTAAAACCTAAACAACCCTAACCATTAAACAATCTTAAACGCTAAATTTTGTACCCTAAACCTAAACCACCCTAAAACTTAAACAATCCTAAACCCTAAACCTTAAACCATAAACCCTAAATTTTCAACCATAAATCTAAGAATAACCATAACCCTAACCCTAATCCTAAACCTAAACCTAACCCTAACCTCAACTCTAACCTTAACCCCATACCCCTAACCCTAACCTTAAGCCTAACATAACCCCATAACCCTAACTCTAACCCTAACTATAACCCTAATGCTAACCCTAACCCTAACCCTAACCCTAACCCTAACCCCTTAACCTTAATCCCTAAATCCTAAACCCTGAACAACCATAAATCCTAAACCCTGAACAACCCTAAATCATAAACCCTGAATAACCCTAAACACTAACCTCTAAACAACCCTAAACAACCCTAATCACTAAACCATAAACAACCCTAAACACTAAATCCTAAACAACCCTATACCCTAAACCTTAAACACTAAACCCTAAATAACTCTAAACCATAAACCATTAACACTATACCCTAAACAACACTAAACACTAAACCCAAAACAACCCTAAAACCTAAACCTTAAACACTAAACCTTAAACAACCCTAAACCCTAAACACTAAACCCAAAACAACCCTAAACTTTTAACCCTAAACACTATACCCTAAACAACCCTAAAACTTAAACAATCGTAAACTCTAAACCCTAAACCCTTAACCTAAACCACCCTAAATCTTAAACAATCCTAAACCCTAAACCTTAAACCCTAAACACTAAACCCTAAACCCTAAACCTAACAATAACCATAACCCTAACCCTAACCCCTAACCCTTACCCTAACCCTAACCCTAACCCTAATCCTAACCCTAACCCTAACCCTAACCCTAACCCTAACCCTAACCCTAACCCTAACCCTAACCCTAAACCTAAACCTAATCCTAACCCTAACCTTAACCCTAATCCTAACCCTAACCCTAACCCTAACCCTAACCGTAACCATAACACTAAACTCTAAACACTAAACCTAATCCACCCTAAACCTTAAACAATCCTAAACCATAAACCTTAGACCCTAAATCCTAAATCTAACAATAAACCTAAACCTAACCCTAAATCTTACCCTAACCCTAACCCTAACCCTAAAACCTCCCTGACCCTAACCCTCACCCTAACCCTAACCCTAACCCTAAACCTAACCCTGACCCTAATCCTAACACTAACCCTATTTCTAATTCTAACCCTAACACTAATCCTAAACTTAAACCTAACCCCCTAATAATAACCTTAACCCTAACACTAACCCTAACCCCTAACCCTAACCCTAACCCTAACCCTAACCTAACACTAACCCTAACCCTAATCCTAACCCTAACACTAACCATTAACCCTTACCCTAACCCTAACCCTCACCCTAACCATTACCCTAACCCTAACCCTAACCCTAACCCTAACCCTAACCCTAACACTAACCGTAACCATAACACTAAACTCTAAACCCTAAACCTAATCCACCCTAAACCTTAAACAATCCTAAACCATAAACCTTAAACCCTAAACCCTAAATCTAACAATAAACCTAAACCTGACCCTAAATCTAACCCTAACCCTAACCCTAATCCTAAACCTAACCCTGACCCTAACACTAACCCTAATCCTAACACTAACCATAACCCTAACCCTAACCCTAACCCTAACCTTAACCCTAACCCTAACCCTAACCCTAACCCTAACCCTAACGCTAACCCTAACCCTAACCCCTTAACCTTTATCCCTAAATCCTAAACCCTGAACAACCATAAATCCTAAACCCTGAACAACCCTAAATCATAAACCCTGAATAACCCTAAACACTAACCTCTAAACTACCCTAAATAACCCTAATCACTAAACCATAAACAACCCTAAACACTAAACCCTAAACAACCCTATACCCTAAACCTTAAACACTAGACCCTAAATAACCCTAAACCCTAAACCATTAGCACTATACCCTAAACAACACTAAACACTAAACCCAAAACAACCCTAAAACCTAAACCTTAAACACTAAACCTTAAACAACCCTAAACCCTAAACACTAAACCCTAAACAACCCTAAACATTTAACCCTAAACACTATACCCTAAACAACACTAAACCTTAAACAATCCTAAACTCTAAACCCTAAACCCTTAACCTAAACCACCCTAAATCTTAAACAATCCTAAACCCTAAACCTTAAACCCTAAACACTAAACCATAAACCCTAAACCTAACAATAACCATAACCCTAACCCTAACCCCTAACCCTTACCCTAACCCTAACCCTAACCCTAATCCTAACCCTAACCCTAACCCTAACCCTAACCCTAACCCTAACCCTAAACCTAATCCTAACCCTAACCTTAACCCTAATCCTAACCCTAACCCTAACCCTAACCCTAACCGTAACCATAACACTAAACTCTAAACCCTAAACCTAATCCACCCTAAACCTTAAACAATCCTAAACCATAAACCTTAGACCCTAAATCCTAAATCTAACAATAAACCTAAACCTAAACCTAAATCTAACCCTAACCCTAACCCTAACCCTAAACCCTCCCTGACCCTAACCCTAACCCTAACCCTAACCCTAACCCTAAACCTAACCCTGACCCTAATCCTAACAGTAACCCTATTTCTAATTCTAACCCTAACACTAATCCTAAACTTAAACCTAACCCCCTAATAATAACCCTAACCCTTTCACTAACCCTAACCCCTAACCCTAACCCTAACCCTAACCCTAACCCTAACCCTAACCTAACCCTAACCCTAACCCTAACCCTAACCCTAACCCTAACCCTAACCTAACCCTAACCCTAACCCTAACCCTAACACAAACCCTAACACTAACCCCCTAACTTTTACCCTAACCCTAACCCTAAACCTAAACCTAACCCTTACCATAACCCTAACCCTAACCCTAACCCCATCCCTAACCCTAACCCTAACCGTAACCATAACACTAAACTCTAAACCCTAAACCTAATCCACCCTAAACCTTAAACAATCCTAAACCATAAACCTTAAATACTAAACCCTAAATCTAACAATAAACCTAAACCTAACCCTAAATCTAACCCTAACCCTATCCCTAACACTAAACCTAACCCTGACCCTAACCCTAACCCTAATCCTAACACTAACCATAACCCTAACCCTAACACTAACCCTAACCTTAACCCTAACCCTAACCCTAACCCTAACCCTAACTCTAACCCTAACCCTAACCCTAACCGTAACCATAATACTAAACTCTAAACCCTAAACCTAATCCACCCTTAAACTTAAAAAATCCTAAACCATAAACCTTAAACCCTAAACCCTAAATCTAACAATAAACCTAAACCTAACCCTAAATCTAACCCTAACCCTAACCCTAACCCTAAACGTAAACATGACCCTAACCCTAATCCTAATCCTAACACTAATCATAACCCAAACACTAACCCTAACCCTAACCCAAAACTAACCCTAAACCTCAACCTATCCCTAATCTTAACAATTAACCCTAAACCTTAATTCTAACCCTAACCCTAACCCTACCCTTAACCCTAACCCTAACCATATTTCTAAACCTTATCCTGACCCTAATCCTAACACTAACCCTATTTCTAATTCTAACCCTAACACTAATCCTAAACTAAAACCTAACCCCCTAATAATAACCCTAAAACTAAACCTAACCCTAACCCTAACCCTAATCGTAACCCTAACACTAACCCCTAACCCCTAACACTAACCCTAACCCAAACCCCTAACCCTAACCCTAACCCTAACCCTAACCTTAACCCTAATCCTAACCCTAACCCTAACCCTATCCCTAACCCTTACCCTTATTCTAACACTAACACTAACCTTAAACCTAACCCTAACCTTAACCCTCACCCTAACCCTCACCTTAACCCTAAACCTAACCCTAACACTAACCCTAACACCCTAAATCCTAAACCCTAAACCCCGAAAAACCCTAAACACTAATTCCAAAAGCACCCTAAACCCTAAACTATAAACACTAAACGCTAAAAAACCCTAAACCCTAAACCCTAAACACTAAACCCTAAACAAGCCTAAACCCTAAAACCATTAACACTATACCCTAAACAACCCTAAACCCTTAACCCTAAACATTATACCCTAAACCCTAAAACACTATACAACCTTAAACCCTAAACCTTAAAATATCCTAAATCATAAATAATGAACAACCCTAAACACTAAATTATAAACAACCCTAAAAAACCCTAAACAACTCTAAACGCTAAAACCTAAACAACCCTAACCATTAAACAATCTTAAACGCTAAATTTTGTACCCTAAACCTAAACCACCCTAAAACTTAAACAATCCTAAACCCTAAACCTTAAACCATAAACCCTAAATTTTCAACCATAAATCTAAGAATAACCATAACCCTAACCCTAATCCTAAACCTAAACCTAACCCTAACCTCAACTCTAACCTTAACCCCATACCCCTAACCCTAACCTTAAGCCTAACATAACCCCATAACCCTAACTCTAACCCTAACTATAACCCTAATGCTAACCCTAACCCTAACCCTAACCCTAACCCTAACCCCTTAACCTTAATCCCTAAATCCTAAACCCTGAACAACCATAAATCCTAAACCCTGAACAACCCTAAATCATAAACCCTGAATAACCCTAAACACTAACCTCTAAACAACCCTAAACAACCCTAATCACTAAACCATAAACAACCCTAAACACTAAATCCTAAACAACCCTATACCCTAAACCTTAAACACTAAACCCTAAATAACTCTAAACCATAAACCATTAACACTATACCCTAAACAACACTAAACACTAAACCCAAAACAACCCTAAAACCTAAACCTTAAACACTAAACCTTAAACAACCCTAAACCCTAAAAACTAAACCCAAAACAACCCTAAACTTTTAACCCTAAACACTATACCCTAAACAACCCTAAACCTTAAACAATCCTAAACTCTAAACCCTAAACCCTTAACCTAAACCACCCTAAATCTTAAACAATCCTAAACCCTAAACCTTAAACCCTAAACACTAAACCCTAAACCCTAAACCTAACAATAACCATAACCCTAACCCTAACCCCTAACCCTTACCCTAACCCTAACCCTAACCCTAATCCTAACCCTAACCCTAACCCTAACCCTAACCCTAACCCTAACCCTAACCCTAAACCTAAACCTAATCCTAACCCTAACCTAAACCCTAATCCTAACCCTAACCCTAACCCTAACCCTAACCGTAACCATAACACTAAACTCTAAACACTAAACCTAATCCACCGTAAAACTTAAAAAATCGTAAACCATAAACCTTAGACCCTAAATCTTAATCTAACAATAAACCTAAACCTAACCCTAAATCTTACCCTAACCCTAACCCTAACCCTAAACCCTCCCTGACCCTAACCCTCACCCTAACCCTAACCCTAACCCTAAACCTAACCCTGACCCTAATCCTAACACTAACCCTATTTCTAATTCTAACCCTAACACTAATCCTAAACTTAAACCTAACCCCCTAATAATAACCTTAACCCTAACACTAACCCTAACCCTAACCTAACACTAACCCTAACCCTAATCCTAACCCTAACACTAACCATTAACCCTTACCCTAACCATAACCCTCACCCTAACCATTACCCTAACCCTAACCCTAACCCTAACCCTAACCCTAACCCTAACCCTAACACTAACCGTAACCATAACACTAAACTCTAAACCCTAAACCTAATCCACCCTAAACCTTAAACAATCCTAAACCATAAACCTTAAACCCTAAACCCTAAATCTAACAATAAACCTAAACCTGACCCTAAATCTAACCCTAACCCTAACCCTAACCCTAAACCTAACCCTGACCCTAACACTAACCCTAATCCTAACACTAACCATAACCCTAACCCTAACCCTAACCCTAACCTTAACCCTAACCCTAACCCTAACCCTAACCCTAACCCTAACGCTAACCCTAACCCTAACCCCTTAACTTTTATCCCTAAATCCTAAACCCTGAACAACCATAAATCCTAAACCCTGAAAAACCCTAAATCATAAACCCTGAATAACCCTAAACACTAACCTCTAAACTACCCTAAATAACCCTAATCACTAAACCATAAACAACCCTAAACACTAAACCCTAAACAACCCTATACCCTAAACCTTAAACACTAAACCCTAAATAACCCTAAACCCTAAACCATTAGCACTATACCCTAAACAACACTAAACACTAAACCCAAAACAACCCTAAAACCTAAACCTTAAACACTAAACATTAAACAACCCTAAACCCTAAACACTAAACCCTAAACAACCCTAAACATTTAACCCTAAACACTATACCCTAAACAACACTATACCTTAAACAATCCTAAACTCTAAACCCTAAACCCTTAACCTAAACCACCCTAAATCTTAAACAATCCTAAACCCTAAACCTTAAACCCTAAACACTAAACCCTAAACCCTAAACCTAACAATAACCATAACCCTAAACCTAACCCCTAACCCTTACCCTAACCCTAACCCTAACCCTAATCCTAACCCTAACCCTAACCCTAACCCTAACCCTAAACCTAATCCTAATCCTAACCCTAACCTTAACCCTAATCCTAACCCGAAACCCTAACCCTAACTGTAACCATAACACTAAACTCTAAACCCTAAACCTAATCCACCCTAAACCTTAAACAATCCTAAACCATAAACCTTAGACCCTAAATCCTAAATCTAACAATAAACCTAAACCTAAACCTAAATCTAACCCTAACCCTAACCCTAACCCTAAACCCTCCCTGACCCTAACCCTAACCCTAACCCTAACCCTAAACCTAACCCTGACCCTAATCCTAACACTAACCCTATTTCTAATTCTAACCCTAACACTAATCCTAAACTTAAACCTAACCCCCTAATAATAACCCTAACCCTTTCACTAACCCTAACCCCTAACCCTAACCCTAACCCTAACCCTAACCCTAACCCTAACCTAACCCTAACCCTAACCCTAACCCTAACCCTAACCCTAACCCTAACCTAACCCTAACCCTAACCCTAACCCTAACACAAACCCTAACACTAACCCCCTAACTTTTACCCTAACCCTAACCCTAAACCTAAACCTAACCCTTACCATAACCCTAACCCTAACCATAACCCCATCCCTAACCCTAACCCTAACCGTAACCATAACACTAAACTCTAAACCCTAAACCTAAACCACCCTAAACCTTAAACAATCCTAAACCATAAACCTTAAATACTAAACCCTAAATCTAACAATAAACCTAAACCTAACCCTAAATCTAACCCTAACCCTATCCCTAACACTAAACCTAACCCTGACCCTAACCCTAACCCTAATCCTAACACTAACCATAACCCTAACCCTAACACTAACCCTAACCTTAACCCTAACCCTAACCCTAACCCTAACCCTAACTCTAACCCTAACCCTAACCCTAACCGTAACCATAATACTAAACTCTAAACCCTAAACCTAATCCACCCTTAAACTTAAACAATCCTAAACCATAAACCTTAAACCCTAAACCCTAAATCTAACAATAAACCTAAACCTAACCCTAAATCTAACCCTAACCCTAACCCTAACCCTAAACATAAACATGACCCTAACCCTAATCCTAATCCTAACACTAATCATAACCCAAACACTAACCCTAACCCTAACCCTAAACCTAACCCTAAACCTCAACCTATCTCTAATCTTAACAATTAACCCTAAACCTTAATTCTAACCCTAACCCTAACCCTACCCTTAACCCTAACCCTAACCATATTTCTAAACCTTATCCTGACCCTAATCCTAACACTAACCCTATTTCTAATTCTAACCCTAACACTAATCCTAAACTAAAACCTAACCCCCTAATAATAACCCTAAAACTAAACCTAACCCTAACCCTAACCCTAATCGTCACCCTAACACTAACCCCTAACCCCTAACACTAACCCTAACCCAAACCCCTAACCCTAACCCTAACCCTAACCCTAACCTTAACCCTAATCCTAACCCTAACCCTAACCCTATCCCTAACCCTTACCCTTATTCTAACACTAACACTAACCTTAACCCTAACCCTAACCTTAACCCTCACCCTAACCCTCACCTTAACCCTAAACCTAACCCTAACACTAACCCTAACACCCTAAATCCTAAACCCTAAACCCCGAAAAACCCTAAACACTAATTCCAAAAGCACCCTAAACCCTAAACTATAAACACTAAACGCTAAAAAACCCTAAACCCTAAACCCTAAACACTAAACCCTAAACAAGCCTAAACCCTAAAACCATTAACACTATACCCTAAACAACCCTAAACCCTTAACCCTAAACATTATACCCTAAACCCTAAAACACTATACAACCTTAAACCCTAAACCTTAAAATATCCTAAATCATAAATAATGAACAACCCTAAACACTAAATTATAAACAACCCTAAAAAACCCTAAACAACTCTAAACGCTAAAACCTAAACAACCCTAACCATTAAACAATCTTAAACGCTAAATTTTGTACCCTAAACCTAAACCACCCTAAAACTTAAACAATCCTAAACCCTAAACCTTAAACCATAAACCCTAAATTTTAAACCATAAATCTAAGAATAACCATAACCCTAACCCTAATCCTAAACCTAAACCTAACCCTAACCTCAACCCTAACCTTAACCCCATAACCCTAACCCTAACCTTAAGCCTAACATAACCCCATAACCCTAACTCTAACCCTAACTCTAACCCTAATGCTAACCCTAACCCTAACCCTAACCCTAACACCTTAACCTTAATCCCTAAATCCTAAACCCTGAACAACCATAAATACTAAACCCTGAACAACCCTAAATCATAAACCCTGAATAACCCTAAACACTAACCTCTAAACAACCCTAAACAACCCTAATCACTAAACCATAAACAACCCTAAACACTAAACCCTAAACAACCCTATACCTTAAACCTTAAACACTAAACCCTAAATAACCCTAAACCCTAAACCATTAACACTATACCCTAAACAACACTAAACACTAAATCCAAAACAACCCTAAAACCTAAACCTTAAACACTAAACCTTAAACAAACCTAAACCCTAAACACTAAACCCTAAACAACCCTAAACTTTTAACCCTAAACACTATACCCTAAACAACCCTAAACCTTAAACAATCCTAAACTCTAAACCCTAAACCCTTAACCTAAACCACCCTAAATCTTAAACAATCCTAAACCCTAAACCTTAAACCCTAAACACTAAACCCTAAACCAGAAACCTAACAATAACCATAACCCTAACCCTAACCCCTAACACTTACCCTAAACCTAACTCTAACCCTAATCCTAACCCTAACCCTAACCCTAACCCTAACCCTAACCCTAACCCTAACCCTAACCCTAACCCTAAACCTAACCCTAACCTTAACCCTAATCCTAACCCTAACCCTAACCCTAACCGTAACCCTAAACCTAAACCTAATCCTAACCCTAACCTTAACCCTAATCCTAACCCTAACCCTAACCCTAACCGTAACCATAACACTAAACTCTAAACCCTAAACCTAATCCACCCTAAACGTTAAACAATCCTAAACCATAAACCTTAGACCCTAAATCCTAAATCTAACAATAAACCTAAACCTAACCCTAAATCTAACACTAACCCTAACCCTAACCCTAAACCCTCCCTGACCCTAACCCTAACCCTAACCCTAAACCTAACCCTGACCCTAATCCTAACACTAACCCTAACACTAACCCCTAACCCCTAACACTAAACCTAACCCTAACCCCTAACCCTAACCCTAACCCTAACCCTAACCCTAAACCTAACCCTAACCCTATCCCTAACCCTAACCCTTACCCTAACACTAACACTAACCTTAACCCTAACCCTAACCTTAACCCTCACCCTAACCCTCACCTTAACCCTAAACCTAACCCTAACACTAACCCTAACACCCAAAATCCTAAACCCTAAACCCCGAAAAACCCTAAACACTAATTCCAAAAGCACCCTGAACCCTAAACTATAAACACTAAACGCTAAAAAACCCTAAACCCTAAACACTAAACCCTAAACAAGCCTAAACCCTAAAACCATTAACACTATACCCTAAACAACCCTAAACCCTTAACCCTAAACATTATACCCTTAACCCTAAAACACTATACAACCTTAAACCCTAAACCTTAAAATATCCTAAATCATAAATCCTGAACAACCCTAAACACTAAATTATAAACAACCCTAAAAAACCCTAAACAACTCTAAACGCTAAAACCTAAACAACCCTAACCATTAAACAATCTTAAACGCTAAATTCTATACCCTAAACCTAAACCACCCTAAAACTTAAACAATCCTAAACCCTAAACCATAAACCATAAGCCCTAAATTTTAAACCATAAATCTAAGAATAACCATAACCCTAACCCTAACCCTAAACCTAAACCTAACCCTAACCCCAACCCTAACCTTAACCCCATAACCCTAAACCTAACCTTAAGCCTAACATAACCCCATAACCCTAACTCTAACCCTAACTCTAACCCTAACTCTAACCCTAATGCTAACCCTAACCCTAACCCTAACCCTAACCCTAACCCCTTAACCTTAATCCCTAAATTCTAAACCCTGAACAACCATAAATCCTAAACCCTGAACAACCCTAAATCATAAACCCTGAATAACCCTAAACACTAACCTCTAAACAACCCTAAACAACCCTAATCACTAAACCATAAACAACCCTAAACACTAAACCCTAAACAACCCTATACACTAAACCTTAAACACTAAACCCTAAATAACCCTAAACCCTAAACCATTAACACTATACCCTAAAGAACACTAAACACTCAACCCCAAACAACCCTAAAACCTAAACCTTAAACACTAAACCTTAAACAACCCTAAACCCTAAACACTAAACCCTAAAAAACCCTAAACTTTTAACCCTAAACTCTATACCCTAAACAACCCTAAACCTTAAACAATCCTAAACTCTAAACGCTAAACCCTTAACCTAAACCACCCTAAATCTTAAACAATCCTAAACCCTAAACCTTAAACCCTAAACACTAAACCTTAAACCCTAAACCTAACAATAACCATAACCCTAACCCTAACCCCTAACCCTTACCCTAACCCTAACCCTAACCCTAATCCTAACCCTAACCCTAACCCTAACCCTAACCCTAACCCTAAACCTAATCCTAACCCTAACCTTAACCCTAATCCTAACCCTAACCCTAACCCTAAACCTAACTGTAACCATAACACTAAACTCTAAAGCCTAAAGCTAATCCACCCTAAACCTTAAAAAATCCTAAACCATAAACCTTAGACCCTAAATCCTAAATCTAACAATAAACCTAAACCTAACCCTAAATCTAACCCTAACCCTAACCCTAACCCTAAACCCTCCCTGACTTTAACCCTAACCCTAACCCTAACCCTAACCCTAAACCTAACCCTGACCCTAATCCTAATACTAACCCTATTTCTAATTCTTACCCTAACACTAATCCTAAACTTAAACCTAACCCCCTAATAATAACCCTAACCCTAACACTAACCCTAACCCCTAACCCTAACCCTAACCCTAACCCTAACCCTAACCTAACCCTAACCCTAACCCTAACCCTAACCCAAACCCTAACACTAACCCCCTAAATTTTACCATAACCCTAACCCTAACCCTAACCCTAACCCTTACCATAACCCTAACCCTAACCCTAACACCATCCCTAACCCTAACCCTAACCGTAACCATCACACTAAACTCTAAACCCTAAACCTATTCCACCCTAAACCTTAAACAATCCTAAACCATAAACCTTAAACCCTAAACCCTAAATCTAACAATAAACCTAAACCTAACCCTAAATCTAACCCTAACCCTATCCCTAACCCTAAACCTAACCCTGACCCTAAACCTAACCCTAATCCTAACACTAACCATAACTCTAACCCTAACATTAACCCTAACCTTAACCCTAACCCTAACCCTAACCCTAACCCTAACCCTAACTCTAACCCTAACCCTAACACTAACCGTAACCATAATACTAAACTCTAAACCCTAAACCTAATCTACCCTAAACCTTAAACAATCCTAAACCTTAAACCTTAAACCCTAAACACTAAATCTAACAATAAACCTAAACCTAACCCTAAATCTGACCCTAACCCTAACCCTAACCCTAAAACTAAACCTGACCCTAACCCTAACCCTAATAATAACACTAATCATAACCCAAACACTAACCCTAACCCTAACCCTAAACCTAACCCTAAACCTCACACTATCCCTAATCCTAACACTAAACCCTAAACTTTAAATCTAACCCTAACCCTAACTCTACCCTTAACACTAACCCTAACCATATCCCTAAACCTAACCCTGACTCTAATCCTAACACTAACCCTATTTCTAATTCTAACATTAACACTAATCCTAAACTTAAACCTAACCCCCTAATAATAACCCTAACCCTAACCCTAACCCTAAACCTAACCCTTACCATAACCCTAACCCTAACCCTAACCCCATCCCTAACCCTAACCCTAACCGTAACCATAATACTAAACTCTAAACCCTAAACCTAATCCACCCTTAAACTTAAACAATCCTAAATCATAAACCTTAAACCCTAAACCCTAAATCTAACAATAAACCTAAACCTAACCCTAAATCTAACCCTAACCCTAACCCTAACCCTAAACATAAACCTGACCCTAACCCTAATCCTAATCCTAACACTAATCATAACCCAAACAGTAACCCTAAGCCTAACCCTAAACCTAACCCTAAACCTCACCCTATCCCTAATCTTAACACTAAACCCTAAACCTTAATTCTAACCCTAACCCTAACTCTACCCTTAACCCTAACCCTAACCATATTTCTAAACCTTATCCTGACCCTAATCCTAACACTAACCCTATTTCTAATTCTAACCCTAACACTAATCCTAAACTAAAACCTAACCCCCTAATAATAACCCTAACACTAAACCTAACCCTAACCCTAACCCTAATCCTAACCCTAACACTAACCCCTAACACCTAACACTAACCCTAACCCAAACCCCTAACCCTAACCCTAACCCTAACCCTAACCTTAACCCTAACTCTAACCCTAACCCTAACCCTATCCCTAACCCTAACCCTTACCCTAAGACTAACACTAACCTTAACCCTAACCCTAAACTTAAACCTCACCCTAACCCTCACCTTAACCCTAAACCTAACCCTAACACTAACCCTAACACCCTAAATCCTAAACCCTAAACCCCGAAAAACCCTAAACACTAATTCCAAAAGCACCCTAAACCCTAACCTATAAACACTAAACGCTAAAAAACCCTAAACCCTAAACCCTAAACACTAAACCCTAAACAAGCCTAAACCCTAAAACCATTAACACTATAACCTAAACAACCCTAAACCCTTAACCCTAAACATTATACCCTAAACCCTAAAACACTATACAACCTTAAACCCTAAACCTTAAAATATCCTAAACCATAAATCCTGAACAACCCTAAACACTAAATCATAAACAACCCTAAAAAAACCTAAACAACTCTAAACGCTAAAACCTAAACAACCCTAACCATTAAACAATCTTAAATGCTAAATTTTTAACCCTAAACCTAAACCACCCTAAAACTTAAACAATCCTAAACCCTAAACCTTAAACCATAAACCCTAAATTTTAAACCATAAATCTAAGAATAACCATAACCCTAACCCTAACCCTAAACCTAAACCTAACCCTAACCCCAACCCTAACCTTAACCCCATAACCCTAACCCTAACCTTAAGCCTAACATAACCCCATAACCCTAACTCTAACCCTAAATCTAACCCTAATGCTAACCCTAACCCTAACCCTAACCCTAACCCCTTAACCTTAATCCCTAAATCCTAAACCCTGAACAACCATAAATCCTAAACCCTGAACAACCCTAAATCATAAACCCTGAATAACCCTAAACACTAACCTCTAAAAAACCCTAAACAACCCTAATCACTAAACCATAAACAACCCTAAACACTAAACCCTAAACAACCCTATACCTTAAACCTTAAACACTAAATCCTAAATAACCCTAAACCCTAAACCATTAACACTATACCCTAAACAACACTAAACACTAAATCCAAAACAACCCTAAAACCTAAAACTTAAACACTAAACCTTAAACAAACCTAAACCCTAAACACTAAACCCTAAACAACCCTAAACTTTTAACCCTAAACACTATACCCTAAACAACCCTAAACCTTAAAAAATCCTAAACTCTAAACCCTAATCCCTTAACCTAAACCACCCTAAATCTTAAACAATCCTAAACCCTGAACCTTAAACCCTAAACACTAAACCCTAAACCCTAAACCTAACAATAACCATAACCCTAACCCTAACTCCTAACCCTTACCCTAACCCTAACCCTAACCCTAATCCTAACCCTAACCCTAACCGTAACCCTAACCCTAACACTAACCCTAAACCTAATCCTAACCCTAACCTTAACCCTAATCCTAACCCTAACCCTAACCCTAACCGTAACCATAACACTAAACTCTAAACCCTAAACCTAATCCACCCTAAACCTTAAACAATCCTAAACCATAAACCTTAGACCCTAAATCCTAAATCTAACAATAAACCTAAACCTAAACCTAAATCTAACCCTAACCCTAACCCTAAACCCTCCCTGACCCTAACCCTAACACTAACCCTAACCCTAAACCTAACCCTGACCCTAATCCTAACACTAACCCTATTTCTAATTCTAACCCTAACACTAATCCTAAACTTAAACCTAACCCCCTAATAATAACCCTAACCCTTTCACTAACCCTAACCCCTAACCCTAACCCTAACCCTAACCCTAACCCTAACCTAACCCTAACCCTAACCCTAACCCTAACCCTAACCCTAACCTAACCCTAACCCTAACCCTAACCCTAACACAAACCCTAACACTAACCCCCTAACTTTTACCCTAACCCTAACCATAACCCTAAACCTAACCCTTACCATAACCCTAACCCTAACCCTAACCCTAACCTTAACCCTAACCCTAACCCTAACCCTAACCCTAACCCTAACCCTAACCCCTTAAGCTTAATCCCTAAATCCTAAACCCTGAACAACCATAAATCCTAAACCCTGAACAACCCTAAATCATAAACCCTGAATAACCCTAAACACTAACCTCTAAACTACCCTAAATAACCCTAATCACTAAACCATAAACAACCCTAAACACTAAACCCTAAACAACCCTATACCCTAAACCTTAAACACTAAACCCTAAATAATCCTAAACCCTAAACCATTAGCACTATACCCTAAACAACACTAAACACTAAACCCAAAACAACCCTAAAACCTAAACCTTAAACACTAAACCTTAAACAACCCTAAACCCTAAACACTAAACCCTAAACAACCCTAAACTTTTAACCCTAAACACTATACCCTAAACAACACTAAACCTTAAACAATCCTAAACTCTAAACCCTAATCCCTTAACCTAAACCACCCTAAATCTTAAACAATCCTAAACCCTAAACCTTAAACCCTAAACACTAAACCCTAAACCCTAAACCTAACAATAACCATAACCGTAACCCTAACCCCTAACCCTTACCCTAACCCTAACCCTAACCCTAATCCTAACCCTAACCCTAACCCTAACCCTAACCCTAACCCTAACCCTAACCCTAAACCTAATCCTAAACCTAACCTTAACCCTAATCCTAACCCTAACCCTAACCCTAACCGTAACCATAACACTAAACTCTAAACCCTAAACCTAATCCACCCTAAACATTAAACAATCCTAAACCATAAACCTTAGACCCTAAATCCTACATCTAACAATAAACCTAAACCTAAACCTAAATCTAACCCTAACCCTAACCCTAACCCTAAACCCTCCCTGACCCTAACCCTAACCCTAACCCTAACCCTAAACCTAACCCTGACCCTAATCCTAACACTAACCCTATTTCTAATTCTAACATTAACACTAATCCTAAACTTAAACCTAACCCCCTAATAATAACCCTAACCCTTTCACTAACCCTAACCCCTAACCCTAACCCTAACCCTAACCCTAACCCTAACCTAACCCTAACCCTAACCCTAACCCTAACCCTAACCCTAACCTAACCCTAACTCTAACTCTAACCCTAACACAAACCCTAACACTAACCCCCTAACTTTTACCCTAACCCTAACCCTAACCCTAAACCTAACCCTTACCATAACCCTAACCCTAACCCTAACCCCATCCCTAACCCTAACCCTAACCGTAACCATAATACTAAACTCTAAACCCTAAACCTAATCCACCCTTAAACTTAAACAATCCTAAACCATAAACCTTAAACCCTAAACCCTAAATCTAACAATAAACCTAAACCTAACCCTAAATCTAACCCTAACCCTAACCCTAACCCTAAACATAAACCTGACCCTAACCCTAATCCTAATCCTAACACTAATCATAACCCAAACAGTAACCCTAAGCCTAACCCTAAACCTAACCCTAAACCTCACCCTATCCCTAATCTTAACACTAAACCCTAAACCTTAATTCTAACCCTAACCCTAACCCTACCCTTAACCCTAACCCTAACCATATTTCTAAATCTTATCCTGACCCTAATCCTAACACTAACCCTATTTCTAATTCTAACCCTAACACTAATCCTAAACTAACCCTAACCCCCTAATAATAACCCTAACACTAAACCTAACCCTAACCCTAACCCTAATCCTAACCCTAACACTAACCCCTAACACCTAACACTAACCCTAACCCAAACCCCTAACCCTAACCCTAACCCTAACCCTAACCTTAACCCTAACTCTAACCCTAACCCTAACCCTATCCCTAACCCTAACCCTTACCCTAACACTAACACTAACCTTAACCCTAACCCTAACCTTAACCCTCACCCTAACCCTCACCTTAACCCTAAACCTAACCCTAACACTAACCCTAACACCCTAAATCCTAAACCCTAAACCCCGAAAAACCCTAAACACTAATTCCAAAAGCACCCTAAACCCTAAACTATAAACACTAAACGCTAAAAAACCCTAAACCCTAAACCCTAAACACTAAACCCTAAACAAGCCTAAACCCTAAAACCATTAACACTATAACCTAAACAACCCTAAACCCTTAACCCTAAACATTATACCCTAAACCCTAAAACACTATACAACCTTAAACCCTAAACCTTAAAATATCCTAAATCATAAATAATGAACAACCCTAAACACTAAATTATAAACAACCCTAAAAAACCCTAAACAACTCTAAACGCTAAAACCTAAACAACCCTAACCATTAAACAATCTTAAACGCTAAATTTTGAACCCTAAACCTAAACCACCCTAAAACTTAAACAATCCTAAACACTAAACCTTAAACCATAAACCCTAAATTTTAAACCATAAATCTAAGAATAACCATAACCCTAACCCTAACCCTAAACCTAAACCTAACCCTAACCCCAACCCTAACCTTAACCCCATAACCCTAACCCTAACCTTAAGCCTAACGTAACCCCATAACCCTAACTCTAACCCTAACTCTAACCCTAATGCTA
>NC_137966.1:29283690-29286190 GCF_963924665.1 Micromys minutus | reverse complement strand
CCCTAACCTTAACCCTCACCCTAACCCTCACCTTAACCCTAAACCTAACCCTAAAACTAACCCTAACACCCTAAATACTAAACCCTAAACCCTGAAAAACCCTAAACACTAATTCCAAAAGCACCCTAAACCCTAAACTATAAACACTAAACGCTAAAAAACCCTAAACCCTAAACCCTAAACACTAAACCCTAAACAAGCCTAAACCCTAAAACCATTAACACTATACCCTAAACAACCCTAAACCTTAAACAATCCTAAACTCTAAACCCTAAACCTTTAACCTAAACCACCCTAAATCTTAAACAATCCTAAACCCTAAACCTTAAACCCTAAACACTAAACCCTAAAAACTAAACCTAACAATAACCATAACCCTAACCCTAACCCCTAACCCTTACCCTAAACCTAACCCTGACCCTAATCCTAACACTAACCCTATTTCTAATTCTAACCCTAACACTAATCCTAAACTTAACCCTAACCCCCTAATAATAACCCTAACACTAACACTAACCCTAACCCCTAACCCTAACCCTAACACTAACCCTAACCCTAACCTGATCCTAACCCTAACCCTAACCCTAACACTAACCCCTAACCCTTACCCTAACCCTAACCCTAACCCTAACCCTAACCATTACCCTAACCCTAACCCTAACCCTAACCCTAACCCTAACCCTAACACTAACCATAACCATAACACTAAACTCTAAACCCTAAACCTAATCCACCCCAAACCTTAAACAATCCTAAACCATAAACCTTAAACCCTAAACTTTAAATCTAACAATAAACCTAAACCTGACCCTAAATCTAACCCTAACCCTAACCCTAACCCTAAACCTAACCCTGACCCTAACCCTAACCATAATCCTAACACTAACCATAACCCTAACCCTAACCCTAACCCTAACCTTAACCCTAACCCTAAAACTAACCCTAACCCTAACCCCAACCCTAACCCTAACCCTAAACCTAACCCTAACCCCTTAACCTTAATCCCTAAATCCTAAACCCTGAACAACCATAAATCCTAAATCCTGAACAACCCTAAATCATAAACCCTGAACAACCCTAAACACTAACCTCTAAACAACCCTAAACAACCCTAATCACTAAACCATAAACAACCCTAAACACTAAACCCTAAACAACCCTATACCCTAAACCTTAAACACTAAACCCTAAATAACCCTAAACCCTAAACCATTAACACTATACCCTAAACAACACTAAACACTAAACCCAAAACAACCCTAAAACCTAAACCTTAAACACTAAACCTTAAACAACCCTAAACCCTAAACACTAAACCCTAAACAACCCTAAACTTTTAACCCTAAACACTATACCCTAAACAACCCTAAACCTTAAACAATCCTAAACTCTAAACCCTAAACCCTTAACCTAAACCACCCTAAATCTTAAACAATCCTAAACCCTAAACCTTAAACCCTAAACACTAAACCCTAAACCCTAAACCTAACAATAACCATAACCCTAACCCTAACCCCTAAACTATACCCTAACCCTAACCCTAACCCTAATCCTAACCCTAACCCTAACCCTAACCCTAACCCTAACCCTAACCCTAACCATAACCCTAAACCTAATCCTAACCCTTACCCTAACCCTAACTTTAACCCTAACCCTAATCCTAACACTAAACCCTAAACCCTAAACCTAACCCTAACCCTAAAACTAAACTTTAAATCCTAAACCTAATGTACCCTCAACCTTAAACAATCCTAAACCCTAAACCCTGAACCCTAAACCTAACCCTAACCCTAACACTAACACTAACCATAACCCTAACACTAAATTGTAAACCCTAAATTTAATTTACGATAAACCTTAAACAATCCTAAACCCTAAACCTTAATCTCTAAACCTAACAATTACCATAACCCTAACCCTAATCCTAACCCTAACCCTAACCCTAAACGTAAACCTAACACTAAACCTAACCCTAATCATAACCCTAAACCTAACACTAACACTAAACGTTGTCCTAACCCTAACCCTCACCCTAAACCTGACCCTAACCCTAACCCTAACCCTAACCCTAATCCTAACTCTAAACCTAATCCTAACAATAAACCTAAACCTAACCCTAACCCTAACCCTAACCCTAAACCTAACACTAACCTTAACCCTAACCCTAACCTTAACACTAACAGTAATCCCTTAACCCTAAACCTAACCCAAACGATATCCCAAACACAAAACACTAAACCCTAAAAATAATCCACCCTAAACCTTAAACAATCCTAAAACCTAAACCCTAAACCTAACAATATCCATGACCCTAAACGTAACCCTAAACCTAACCCTAACCCTAACCCTAATCTGAACACTAAAACCTAAACCCTAAACCTAACCCTAACCTTAACACTAAACTCTAAACCCTAAACCTAATCTACCCTAAACCTTAAACAATCCTAAACCCAAAACCTTAGACCCTAAACACTAAACCCTAAACCTAACAATAAACCTA
>NC_137966.1:29266190-29276190 GCF_963924665.1 Micromys minutus | reverse complement strand
TAAATCTAACCCTAACCCTAAACCCTCCCTGACCCTAACCCTAACCCTAACCCTAACCCTAACCCTAAACCTAACACTGACCCTAATCCTAACACTAAACCTATTTCTAATTCTAACCCTAACACTAATCCTAAACTTAAACCTAACCCCCTAATAATAACCCTAACCATAACACTAACCCTAACCCCTAACCCTAACCCTAACCCTAAACCTAACCTAACCCTAACCCTAACCCTAACCCTAACCCAAACCCTAACACTAACCCCCTAACTTTTACCCTAACCCTAACCCTAACCCTAATCCTAACCCTTACCATAACCCTAACCCTAACCCTAACCCCATCTTTAACACTAACCCTAACCGTAACCATAACACTAAACTCTAAACCCTAAACCTAATCAACCCTAAACCTTAAACAATCCTAAACCATAAACCTTAAACCCTAAACCCAAAATCTAACAATAAACCTAACCTAACCCTAAATCTAACCCTAACCCTAACCCTAACCCTAAACCTAAAACTGACCCTAACCCTAACCCTAATCCTAACACTAATCATAACCCAAACACTAACCCTAACCCTAACCCTAAACCTAACCCTAAACCTCACACTATCCCTAATCCTAACACTAAACCCTAAACTTTAAATATAACCCTAACCCTAACCCTACCCTTAACCCTAACCCTAACCCTATCCCTAAACCTAACCCTGACCCTAATCCTAACACTAACCCTATTTCTAATTCTAACCCTAACACTAATCCTAAACTAAAACCTAACCCCCTAATAATAACCCTAACACTAAACCTAACCCTAACCCTAACCCTAACCCTAACCCTAACCGTAACACTAACCCCTAACCACTAACACTAACCCTAACCCTAATCCCTAACCCTAACCCTAACCCTAAACCTAACCCTAACCCTAACCCTAACCCTAACCCTATCCCTAACCCTAACCCTTACCCTAACACTAACACTAACCTTAACCCTAACTCTAACCTTAACCCTCACCCTAACCCTCTCCTTAACCCTAAACCTAACCCTAACACTAACCCTAACACCCTAAATCCTAAACCCTAAACCCCGAAAAACCCTAAACACTAATTCCAAAAGCACCCTAAACCCTAAACTATAAACACTAAACGCTAAAAAACCATATACCCTAAATCCTAAACACTAAACACTAAACAAGCCGAAACCCTAAAACCATTAACACTATACCCTAAACAACCCTAAACCCTTAACCCTAAACATTATACCCTAAACCCTAAAACACTATACAACCTTAAACCCTAAACCTTAAAATATCCTAAATCATAAATCCTGAACAACCCTAAACACTAAATTATAAACAACCCTAAAAAACCCTAAACAACTCTAAACGCTAAAACCTAAACAACCCTAACCATTAAACAATCTTAAACGCTAAATTCTATACCCTAAACCTAAACCACCCTAAAACTTAAACAATCCTAAACCCTAAACCTTAAACCATAAACCCTAAATTTTAAACCATAAATCTAAGAATAACCATAACCCTAACCCTAACCCTAAACCTAAACCTAACCCTAACCCCAACCCTAACCTTAACCCCATAACCCTAACCCTAACCTTAAGCCTAACATAACCCCATAACCCTATCTCTAACCCTAACTCTAACCCTAATGCTAACCCTAACCCTAACCCTAACCCTAACCCCTTAACCTTAATCCCTAAATCCTAAACCCTGAACAACCATAAATCCTAAACCCTGAACAACCCTAAATCATAAACCCTGAATAACCCTAAACACTAACCTCTAAACAACCCTAAACAACCCTAATCACTAAACCATAAACAACCCTAAACACTAAACCCTTAACAACCCTATACCCTAAACCTTAAACACTAAACCCTAAATAACCCTAAACCCTAAACCATTAACACTATACCCTAAACAACACTAAACACTAAACCCAAAACAACCCTAAAACCTAAACCTTAAACACTAAACCTTAAACAACCCTAAACCCTAAACACTAAACCCTAAACAACCCTAAACATTTAACCCTAAACACTATACCCTAAACAACCCTAAACCTTAAACAATCCTAAACTCTAAACCCTAAACCCTTAACCTAAACCACCCTAAATCTTAAACAATCCTAAACCCTAAACCTTAAACCCTAAACACTAAACCCTAACCCTAAACCTAATCCTAACCCTAACCCTAACCCTAACCCTAACCCTAACCCTAACCCTAAACCTAACCCTAACCCTAACCCTAACCCTAACCCTAACCCTAAACCTAACCCTGACCCTAATCCTAACACTAACCCTATTTCTAATTCTAACCCTAACACTAATCCTAAACTTAAACCTAACCCCCTAATAATAAACCTAACCCTAACACTAACCCTAACCCCAAACCCTAACCCTAACCCTAACCCTAACCTAACCCTAACCCTAACCCTAACCCTAACCCTAACACTAACCCCTAACACTTACCCTAACCCTAACCCTAACCCTAACCCTAACCATTGCCCTAACCCTAACCCTAACCCTAACCCTAACCCTAACATTAACCGTAACCATAACACTAAACTCTAAACCCTAAACCTAATCCACCCTAAACCTTGAACAATCCTAAACCATAAATCTTAAACCCTAAACACTAAATCTAACAATAAACCTGAACCTGACCCTAAATCTAACCCTAACCCTAACCCTAACCCTAAAACTAACCCTGACCCTAACACTAACCCTAATCATAACACTAACCATAACCCTAACCCTAACCCTAACCCTAACCTTAACCCTAACCCTAACTTTAAACCTAACCCTTACCCTAACCCTAACCCTAACCCTAACCTAACCCTAACCCTAACCCTAACCCTAACCCTAACCCTAACCCTAACACTAACCCCCTAACTTTTACCCTAACCCTAACCCTAACATTAACCCTAACCTTAACCCTAACCCTAACCCTAACCCTAACCCTAACTCTAACCCTAACCCTAACCCTAACCGTAACCATAATACTAAACTCTAAACCCTAAACCTAATCTACCCTAAACCTTAAACAATCCTAAACCTTAAACCTTAAACCCTAAACCCTAAATCTAACAATAAACCTAAACCTAACCCTAAATCTAACCCTAACCCTAAACCTAAACCTGACCCTAACCCTAACCCTAATAATAACACCAATCATAACCCAAACACTAACCCTAACCCTAACCCTAAACCTAACCCTAAACCTCACACTATCCCTAATCCTAACACTAAACCCTAAACTTTAAATCTAACCCTAACCCTAACTCTACACTTAACCCTAACCCTAACCATATCCCTAAACCTAACCCTGACCCTAATCCTAACACTAACCCTATTTCTAATTCTAACCCTAAGACTAATCCTAAACTAAAACTTAACCCCCTAATAATAACCCTAACACAAAACCTAACCCTAACCCTAACCCTAACCCTAACCCTAACACTAACCCCTAACCCCTAACACTAACCCTAATACTAACCCCTAACCCTAACCCTAACCCTAACCCTAACCTTAACCCTAACCCTAACCCTAACCCTAACCCTATCCCTAACCCTAACCCTTACCCTAACACTAACACTAACCTTAACCCTAACCCTAACCTTAACCCTCACCATAACCCTCACCTTAACACTAAACCTAACCCTAACACTAACCCTAACACCCTAAATCCTAAACCCTAAACCCCGAAAAACCCTAAACACTAATTCCAAAAGCACCCTAAACCCTAAACTATAAACACTAAACGCTAAAAAACCCTAAACTCTAAACCCTAAACACTAAACCCTAAACAAGCCTAAACCCTAAAACCATTAACACTATACCCTAAACAACCCTAAACCCTTAACCCTAAATATTATACCCTAAACCCTAAAACACTATACAACCTTAAACCCTAAACCTTAAAATATCCTAAATCATAAATCCTGAACAACCCTAAACACTAAATCATAAACAACCCTAAAAAACCCTAAACAACTCTAAACGCTAAACCCTAAAAAACCCTAAACATTAAACAATCTTAAACGCTAAACCCTATACCCTAAACCTAAACCACCCTAAAACTTAAACAATCCTAAACCCTAAACCTTAAACCATAAACCCTAAATTTTAAACCATAAATCTAAGAATAACCATAACCCTAACCCTAACCCTAAACCTAAACCTAACCCTAACCCCAACCCTAACCTTAACCCCATAACCCTAACCCTAACCTTAAGCCTAACATAACCCCATAACCCTAACTCTAACCCTAACTCTAACCCTAATGCTAACCCTAAGCCTAACCCTAACACTAACCCTAACCCCTTAACCTTAATCCCTAAATCCTAAACCCTGAACAACCATAAATCCTAAACCCTGAACAACCCTAAATCATAAACCCTGAATAACCCTAAACACTAACCTCTAAACAACCCTAAACAACCCTAATAACTAAACCATAAACAACCCTAAACACTAAACACTAAACAACCCTATACCCTAAACCTTAAACACTAAACCCTAAATAACCCTAAACCCTAAACCATTAACACTATACCCTAAACAACACTAAACACTAAACCCAAAACAACCCTAAAACCTAAACCTTAAACACTAAACCTTAAACAACCCTAAACCCTAAACACTAAACCCTAAACAACCCTAAACCTTTAACCTAAACACTATACCCTAAACAACCCTAAACCTTAAACAATCCTAAACTCTAAACCCTAAACCCTTAACCTAAACCACCCTAAATCTTAAACAATCCTAAACCCTAAACCTTAAACCCTAAACACTAAACCCTAAACCCTAAACCTAACAATAACCATAACCCTAACCCTAACCCCTAACCCCTAACCCTTACCCTAACCCTAACCCTAACCCTAATCCTAACCCTAAACCTAACCCTAACCCTAACCCTAACCCTAAACCTAACCCTGACCCTAATCCTAACACTAACCCTATTTCTAATTTTAACCCTAACACTAATCCTAAACTTAAACCTAACCCCCTAATAATAAACCTAACCCTAACACTAACCCTTACCCCTAACCCTAACCCTAACCCTAACCCTAACCTAACCCTAACCCTAACCCTAACCCTAACCCTAACACTAACCCCTAACCCTTACCCTAACCCTAACCCTAACCCTAACCCTAACCATTACCCTAACCCTAACCCTAACCCTAACCCTAACCCTAACACTAACCGTAACCATAACACTAAACTCTAAACCCTAAACCTAATCCACCCTAAACCTTAAACAATCCTAAACCATAAATCTTAAACCCTAAACACTAAATCTAACAATAAACCTAAACCTGACCCTAAATCTAACCCTAACCCTAACCCTAACCCTAAACCTAACCCTGACCCTAACACTAACCCTAATCCTAACACTAACCATAACCCTAACCCTAACCCTAACCCTAACCTTAATCCTAACCCTAACCCTAAACCTAACCCTTACCCTAACCCTAACCCTAACCCTAACCTAACCCTAACCCTAACCCTAACCCTAACCCTAACACTAACCCCCTAACTTTTACCCTAACCCTAACCCTAACATTAACCCTAACCTTAACCCTAACCCTAACCCTAACCCTAACCCTAACTCTAACCCTAACTTTAACCCTAACCGTACCATAATACTAAACTCTAAACCCTAAACCTAATCTACCCTAAACCTTAAACAATCCTAAACCCTAAACCTTAAACCCTAAACCCTAAATCTAACAATAAACCTAAACCTAACCCTAAATCTAACCCTAACCCTAACCCTAACCCTAAACCTAAACCGGACCCTAACCCTAACCCTAATAATAACACTAATCATAACCCAAACACTAACCCTAACCCTAACCCTAAACCTAACCATAAACCTCACACTATCCCTAATCCTAACACTAAACCCTAAACTTTAAATCTAACCCTAACCCTAACTCTACCCTTAACCCTAACCCTAACCATATCCCTAAACCTAACCCTGACCCTAATCCTAACACTAACTCTATTTCTAATTCTAACCCTAACACTAATCCTAAACTAAAACCTAACCCCCTAATAATAACCCTAACACAAAACCTAACCCTAACCCTAACCCTAACCCTAAAACTAACCCCTAACCCCTAACACTAACCCTAACACTAACCCCTAACCCTAACCCTAACCCTAACCCTAACCTTAACCCTAACCCTAACCCTAACCCTAACCCTATCCCTAACCCTAACCCTTACCCTAACACTAACACTAACCTTAACCCTAACCCTAACCTTAACCCTCACCCTAACCCTCACCTTAACCCTAAACCTAACCCTAACACTAACCCTAACACTCTAAATCCTAAACCCTAAACCCCGAAAAACCCTAAACACTAATTCCAAAAGCACCCTAAACCCTAAACTATAAACACTAAACGCTAAAAAACCCTAAACTCTAAACCCTAAACACTAAACCCTAAACAAGCCTAAACCCTAAAACAATTAACACTATACCCTAAACAACCCTAAACCCTTAACCCTAAATATTATACCCTAAACCCTAAAACACTATACAACCTTAAACCCTAAACCTTAAAATATCCTAAATCATAAATCCTGAACAAGCCTAAACACTATATCATAAACAACCCTAAAAAACCCTAAACAACTCTTAACGCTAAAACCTAAACAACCCTAAACATTAAACAATCTTAAACGCTAAACCCTATACCCTAAACCTAAACCACCCTAAAACTTAAACAATCCTAAACCCTAAACCTTAAACCATAAACCTTAATTTTTAACCATAAATCTAAGAATAACCATAACCCTAACCCTAACCCTAAACCTAAACCTAACCCTAACCCCAACCCTAACCTTAACCTCATAACCCTAACCCTAACCTTAAGCCTAACATAACCCCATAACCCTAACTCTAACCCTAACTCTAACCCTAATGCTAACCCTAACCCTAACCCTAACCCAAAACCTAATCCTGACCCTAATCCTAACACTAACCCTATTTCTAATTCTAACCCTAACACTAATCCTAAACTTTAACCTAACCCCCTAATAATAAACCGAACCCTAACCCTAACCCTAACCCCTAGCCCTAACCCTAATCCTAAACCTAACCCTAACCCTAACCTAACCCTAACCCTAACCCTAACCCTAACCCTAGCCCTAACACTAACCCCAAACCCTTACCCTAACCTTAACCCTAACCCTAACCCTAACCATTACCCTAACCCTAACCCTAACCCTAACCCTAACCCTAACACTAACCGTAACCATAACACTAAACTCTAAACCCTAAACCTAATCCACCCTAAACCATAAACAATCCTAAACCATAAACCTTAAACCCTAAACACTAAATCTAAAAATAAACCTATACCTGACCCTAAATCTAACCCTAAACCTAACCCTAACCCTAAACCTAACCCTGACCCTAACACTAACAATAATCCTAACACTAACCATAACCCTAACCCTAACCCTAACCCTAACCTTAACCCTAACCCTAACCCTAACCCTAACCCTTACCCTAACCCTAACCCTAACCCTAACCCTAACCCTAACCCTAACCCTAACCCTAACCCTAACCCCTTAACCTTAATCCCTAAATCCTAAACCCTGAACAACCATAAATCCTAAACCCTGAACAACCCTAAATCATAAACCCTGAATAACCCTAAACACTAACCTCTAAACAACCCTAAACAACCCTAATCACTAAACCATAAACAACCCTAAACACTAAACCCTAAACAACCCTATACCCTAAAGCTTAAACACTAAACCCTAAATAACCCTAAACCCTAAACCATTAACACTATACCCTAAACAACACTAAACACTAAACCCAAAACAACCCTAAAACCTAAACCTTAAACACTAAACCTTAAACAACCCTAAACCCTTAACACTAAACCCTAAACAACCCTAAACTTTTAATCCGAAACACTATACCCTAAACAACCCTAAACCTTAAACATTCCTAAACTCTAAACCCTAAACCCTTAACCTAAACCACCCTAAATCTTAAACAATCCTAAACCCTAAACCTTAAACCCTAAACATTAAACCCTAAACACTAAACCTAAAAATAACCATAACCCTAACCCTAACCCCTAACCCTTACCTAACCCTAACCCTAACCCTAATCCTAACCCTAACCCTAAGCCTAACCCTAACCCTAACCATAACCCTAACCCTAAACCTAATCCTAACCCTAACCCTAACCCTAATCCTAACCCTAACCCTAACCCTAACCCTAACCGTAACCATAACACTAAACTCTAAACCCTAAACCTAATCCACCCTATAGCTTAAACAATCCTAAACCATAAACCTTAGACCCTAAATCCTAAATCTAACAATAAACCTAAACCTAACCCTAAATCTAACCCTAACCCTAACCCTAACCCTAAATCCTCCCTGACCCTAACCCTAACCCTAACCCTAACCCTAACCCAAAACCTAATCCTGACCCTAATCCTAACACTAACCCTATTTCTAATTCTAACCCTAACACTAATCCTAAATTTAAACCTAACCCATAATAATAACCCTAACCCTAACACTAACACTAACCCCTAACCCTAACCCTAACCCTAACCCTAACCCTAACCTAACCCTAACCCTAAACTTAACCCTAACCCTAACACTAACCCCTAACCCTTACCCTAACCCTAACCCTAAGCCTAACCATTACCCTAACCCTAAACCTAACCCTAACCCTAACCCTAACACTAACCGTAACCATAACACTAAACTCTAAACCTTAACCTAATCCACCCTAAACCTTAAACAATCCTAAACCATAAACCTTAAACCCTAAACCCTAAATCTAACAATAAACCTAAACCTGACCCTAAATCTAACCCTAACCCTAACCCTAACCCTAAACCTAACCCTGACCCTAACCCTAACCCTAATCCTAACACTAACCATAACCCTAACCCTAACCCTAACGCTAACCTTAACCCTAACCCTAACCCTAACCCTAACCCTAACCCTAACCCCTTAACCTTAATCCCTAAATCCTAAACCCTGAACAACCATAAATCCTAAACCCTGAACAACCATAAATCATAAACGCTGAATAACCCTAAACACTAACCTCTAAACAACCCTAAACAACCCTAATCACTAAACCATAAACAACCCTAAACACTAAACCCTAAACAAACCTATACCCTAAACCTTAAACACTAAACCCTAAATAACCCTAAACCCTAAACCATTAACACTATACCCTAAACAACACTAAACACTAAACCCAAAACAACCCTAAAACCTAAACCTTAAACACTAAACCTTAAACAACCCTAAACCCTAAACACTAAACCCTAAACAACCCTAAACTTTTAACCCTAAACACTATACCCTAAACAACCCTAAACCTTAAACAATCCTAAACTCTGAACCCTAAACTCTTAACCTAAACCAACCTAAATCTTAAACAATCCTAAACCCTAAACCTTAAACCCTAAACACTAAATCCTAAACCCTAAACCTAACAATAACCATAACCCTAACCCTAACCCCTAACCTTTACCCTAACCCTAACCCTAACCCTAATCCTAACCCTAACCCTAACACTAACCCTAACCCTAACCCTAACCCTAACCCTAACCCTAAACCTAATCCTAACCCTAACCTTAACCCTAATACTAAACCTAACCCTAACCCTAACCCTAACCGTAACCATAACACTAGACTCTAAACCCTAAACCTAATCCACCCTAAACCTTAAACAATCCTAAACGATAAACCTTAGACCCTAAATCCTAAATCTAACAATAAACCTAAACCTAACCCTAAATCTAACCCTAACACTAACCCTAACCCTAAACCCTACCTGAACCTAACCCTAACCCTAACCCTAACCCTAAACCTAACCCTGACCCTAATCCTAACACTAACCCTGTTTCTAATTCTAACCCTAACACTAATCCTAAACTTAAACCTAACGCCCTAATAATAACCCTAACCC
>NC_137966.1:29246190-29263690 GCF_963924665.1 Micromys minutus | reverse complement strand
AAACTTAAACCCTAAACCCTAAATCTAACAATAAACCTAAACCTAACCCTAAATCTAACCCTAACCCTATCCCTAACCCTAAACCTAACCCTGACCCTAACCCTAACCCTAATCCTAACACTAACCATAACCCTAACCCTAACACTAACCCTAACCTTAACCCTAACCCTAACCCTAACCCTAACCCTAACCCTAACTCTAACCCTAACCCTAACCCTAACCGTAACCATAATACTAAACTCTAAACCCTAAACCTAATCCACCCTAAACCTTGAACAATCCTAAACCATAAACCTTAAACCCTAAACCTTAAATCTAACAATAAACCTAAACCTAACCCTAAATCTAACCCTAACCCTAACCCTAACCCTAAACCTAAACCTGACCCTAATCCTAACCCTAATCCTAACACTAATCATAACTCAAACACTAACCCTAACCCTAACCCTAAACTTAACCCTAAAACTCACACTATCCCTAATCCTAACACTAAACCCTAAACTTTAAATCTAACCCTAACCCTAACCCTACCCTTAACCCTAACCCTATCACTAAACCTAACACTGACCCTAATCCTAACACTAACCCTATTTCTAATTCTAACCCTAACACTAATCCTAAACTAAAACCTAACCCCCTAATAATAACCCTAACACTAAACCTAACCCTAACCATAACCCTAACCCTAACCCTAACACTAACCCCTAACCCCTAACACTAACCCTAACCCTAACCCCTAACCCTAACCCTAACCCTAACCTTAACCCTAACCCTAACTCTAACCCTATCCCTAACCCTAACCCTTACCCTAACACTAACACTAACCTTAACCCTAACCCTAACCTTAACCCTCAACCTAACCCTCACCTTAACCCTAAACCTAACCCTAACACTAACCCTAACACCCTAAATCCTAAACCTTAAGCCCCGAAAAACCCTAAACACTAATTCCAAAAGCACCCTAAACCCTAAACTATAAACACTAAACGCTAAAAAACCCTAAACCCTAAACCCTAAACACTAAACCCTAAACAAGCCTAAACCCTAAAACCATTAACACTATACCCTAAACAACCCTAAACCCTTAACCCTAAACATTATACCCTAAACCCTAAAACACTATACAACCTTAAACCCTAAACCTTAAAATATCCTAAATCATAAATCCTGAACAACCCTAAACACTAAATTATAAACAACCCTAAAAATCTCTAAACAACTCTAAACGCTAAAACCTAAACAACCCTAACCATTAAAAAATCTTAAACGCTAAATTCTATACCCTAAACCTAAACCACCCTAAAACTTAAACAATCCTAAACCCTAAACCTTAAACCATAAACCCTAAATTTTAAACCATAAATCTAAGAATAACCATAACCCTAACCCTAACCCTAAACCTAAACCTAACCCTAACCCCAACCCTAACCTTAACCCCATAACCCTAACCCTAACCTTAAGCCTAACATAACCCCATAACCCTAACTCTAACCCTAACTCTAACCCTAACTCTAACCCTAATGCTAACCCTAACCCTAACCCTAACCATAACCCTAACCCCTTAACCTTAATCCCTAAATCCTAAACCCTGAAAACCATAAATCCTAAACCCTGAACAACCCTAAATCATAAACCCTGAATAACCCTAAACACTAACCTCTAAACAACCCTAAACAACCCTAATCACTAAACCATAAACAACCCTAAACACTAACCCCTAAACAACCCTATACCCTAAACCTTAAACACTAAACCCTAAATAACCCTAAACCCTAAACCATTAACACTATACCCTAAACAACACTAAACACTAAACCCAAAACAACCCTAAAACCTAAACCTTAAACACTAAACCTTAAACAACCCTAAACCCTAAACACTAAACCCTAAACAACCCTAAACTTTTAACCCTAAACTCTATACCCTTAACAACCCTAAACCTTAAACAATCCTAAACTCTAAACCCTAAACGCTTAACCTAAACCACCCTAAACCTTAAACAATCCTAAACCCTAAACCTTAAACCCTAAACACTAAACCCTAAACCCTAAACCTAACAATAAACATAACCCTAACCCTAACCCCTAACCCTTACCCTAACCCTAACCCTAACCCTAATCCTAACCATAACCCTAACCCTAACCCTAACCCTAACCCTAACCCTAAACCTAATCCTAACCCTAACCTTAATCCTAATCCTAACTCTTACCCTAACCCTAACCCTAACCGTAACCATAACACTAAACTCTAAACCCTAAACCTAATCCACCCTAAACCTTAAACAATCCTAAACCATAAACCTTACTCCCTAAATCCTAAATCTAACAATAAACCTAAACCTAACCCTAAATCTAACCCTAACCCTAACCCTAACCCTAAACCCTCCCTGACTTTAACCCTAACCCTAACCCTAACCCTAACCCTAAACCTAACCCTGACCCTAATCCTAACACTAACCCTATTTCTAATTCTAACCATAACACTAATCCTAAACTTAAACCTAACCCCCTAATAATAACCCTAACCCTAACACTAACCCTAACCCCTAACCCTAACCCTAACCCTAACCCTAAACTTACCCTAACCCTAACCCTAACCCTAACCCTAACCCTAACCCTAACCTTAACCCTAACCCTAACCTTAACCCTAACCCTAGCCCTAACCCTAACCATAACACTAACCCTAACCCTAACCCTAAACCTAACCCTAACCCTAACCTTAACCCTAATCCTAACCCTAACCCTAACCCTAACCCTAACCCTAACCGTAACCATAACACTAAACTCTAAACCCTAAACCTAATCCACCCTAAACCTTAAACAATCCTAAACCATAAACCGTAGACCCTAAACCCTAAATCTAACATTAAACCTAAACCTAACCCTAAATCTAACCCTAACCCTAAACCCTCCCTGACCCTAACCCTAACCCTAACCCTAACCCTAACCCTAAACCTAACCCTGACCCTAATCCTAACACTAAACCTATTTCTAATTCTAACCCTAACACTAATCCTAAACTTAACCCTAACCCCCTAACCCTAACCCTAACCCTAAAACTAACCCTAAACCCTAACCCTAACCCTAAACCTAACCCTTAACCTAACCTAACCCTAACCCTAACCCTAACCCTAACACAAACCCTAACACTAACCCCCTAACTTTTACTCTAACCCTAACCCTAACCCTAACCTTTACCATAACCCTAACCCTAACCCTAACCTAACCCTAACCCTAACCCTAACCCTAACCCTAACCCTAACCTAACCCTAACCCTAACCCTAACCCTAACCCTAACCCTAACACTAACCCCTAACCCTTACCCTAACCCTAACCCTAACCCTAACCATTACCCTAACCCTAACCCTAACCCTAACCCTAACCCTAATCCCATCCCTAACCCTAACACTAACCGTAACCATAACACTAAACTCTAAACCCTAAACCTAATCCACCCTAAACCTTGAACAATCCTAAACCATAAACCTTAAACCCTAAACCCTAAATCTAACAATAAACCTAAACCTAACCCTAAATCTAACCCTAACCCTATCCCTAACCCTAAACCTAACCCTGACCCTAACCCTAACCCTAACCCTAACCCTTACCATAACCCTAACCCTAACCCTAACCCCATCCCTAACCCTAACCCTAACTGTAACCATAAAACTAAACTCTAAACCCTAAACCTAATCTACCCTAAACCTTAAACAATCCTAAACCATAAACCTTAGACCCTAAATCCTAAATCTAACAATAAACCTAAACCTAACCCTAAATCTAACCTAACCCTATCCCTAACCCTAAACCTAACCCTGACCCTAAACCTAACCCTAATCCTAACACTAACCATAACTCTAACATTAACATTAACCCTAACCTTAACCCTAACCCTAACCCTAACCCTAACCCTAACCCTAACCCTAACTCTAACCCTAACCCTAACACTAACCATAACCATAATACTAAACTCTAAACCCTAAACCTAATCTACCCTAAACCTTAAACAATCCTAAACCTTAAACCTTAAACCCTAAACCCTAAATCTAACAATAAACCTAAACCTAACCCTAAATCTGACCCTAACCCTAACCCTAACCCTAAACCTAAACCTGACCCTAACCCTAACCCTAATAATAACACTAATCATAACCCAAACACTAACCCTAACCCTAACCCTAAACCTAACCCTAAACCTCACACTATCCCTATTCCTAACACTAAACCCTAAACTTTAAATCTAACCCTAACACTAACCCTACCCTTAACCCTAACTCTAACCATAACCCTAAACCTAACCCTGACCCTAATCCTAACACTAACCCTATTTCTAATTCTAACCCGAACACTAATCCTGAACTAAAACCTAACCCCCTAATAATAACCCTAACCTAACCCTAACCCTAACCATAACCCTAACACTAACCTCTAACCCCTAACACTAACCCTAACCCTAACCCCTAACCCTAACCCTAACCCTAACCCTAAACTTAACCCTAACCCTAACCCTAACCCTAACCCTATCCCTAACCCTAACTCTTACCCTAACACTAACACTAACCTTAACCCTAACCCTAACCTTAACCCTCACCCTAACCCTCACCTTAACCCTAAACCTAACCCTAACACTAACACTAACACCCTAAATCCTAAACCCTAAACCCCGAAAAACCCTAAACACTAATTCCAAAAGCGCTCTAAACCCTAAACTGTAAACACTAAACTCTAAAAAACCCTAAACCCTAAACCCTAAACACTAAACACTAAACAAGCCTAAACCCTAAAACCATTAACACTATACCCTAAACAACCCTAAACCCATAACCCTAAACAATATACCCTAAACCCTAAAACACTATACAACCTTAAACCCTAAACCTTAAAATATCCTAAATCATAAATCCTGAACAACCCTAAACACTAAATCATAAACAACCCTAAAAAACCCTAAACAACTCTAAACGCTAAAACCTAAACAACCCTAAACATTAAAGAATCTTAAACGCTAAACCCTATACCCTAAACCTAAACCACCCTAAAACTTAAACAATCCTAAACCCTAAACCTTAAACCATAAACCCTAAAATTTAAACCTTAAATCTAAGAATAACCATAACCCTAACCCTAACCCTAAACCTAAACCTAACCCTAACCACAACCCTAACCTTAACCCCATACCCCTAACCCTAACCTTAAGCCTAACATAACCCCATAACCCTAACTCTAACCCTAACTATAACCCTAATGCTAACCCTAACCCTAACCCTAACCCTAACCCCTTAACCTTAATCCCTAAATCCTAAACCCTGAACAACCATAAATCCTAAACCCTGAACAACCCTAAATCATAAACCCTGAATAACCCTAAACACTAACCTCTAAACAACCCTAAACAACCCTAATCACTAAACCATAAACAACCCTAAACACTAAATCCTAAACAACCCTATACCCTAAACCTTAAACACTAAACCCTAAATAACTCTAAACCATAAACCATTAACACTATACCCTAAACAACACTAAACACTAAACCCAAAACAACCCTAAAACCTAAACCTTAAACACTAAACCTTAAACAACCCTAAACCCTAAACACTAAACCCAAAACAACCCTAAACTTTTAACCCTAAACACTATACCCTAAACAACCCTAAACCTTAAACAATCCTAAACTCTAAACCCTAAACCCTTAACCTAAACCACCCTAAATCTTAAACAATCCTAAACCCTAAACCTTAAACCCTAAACACTAAACCCTAAACCCTAAACCTAACAATAACCATAACCCTAACCCTAACCCCTAACCCTTACCCTAAACCTAACCCTAACCCTAATCCTAACCCTAACCCTAACCCTAACCCTAACCCTAACCCTAACCCTAACCCTAACCCTAAACCTAAACCTAATCCTAACCCTAACCTTAACCCTAATCCTAACCCTAACCCTAACCCTAACCCTAACCCTAACCGTAACCATAACACTAAACTCTAAACACTAAACCTAATCCACCCTAAACCTTAAACAATCCTAAACCATAAACCTTAGACCCTAAATCCTAAATCTAACAATAAACCTAAACCTAACCCTAAATCTTACCCTAACCCTAACCCTAACCCTAAACCCTCCCTGACCCTAACCCTCACCCTAACCCTAACCCTAACCCTAAACCTAACCCTGACCCTAATCCTAACACTAACCCTATTTCTAATTCTAACCCTAACACTAATCCTAAACTTAAACCTAACCCCCTAATAATAACCTTAACCCTAACACTAACCCTAACCCCTAACCCTAACCCTAACCCTAACCCTAACCTAACACTAACCCTAACCCTAATCCTAACCCTAACACTAACCATTAACCCTTACCCTAACCCTAACCCTCACCCTAACCATTACCCTAACCCTAACCCTAACCCTAACCCTAACCCTAACCCTAACACTAACCGTAACCATAACACTAAACTCTAAACCCTAAACCTAATCCACCCTAAACCTTAAACAATCCTAAACCATAAACCTTAAACCCTAAACCCTAAATCTAACAATAACCTAAACCTGACCCTAAATCTAACCCTAACCCTAACCCTAACCCTAAACCTAACCCTGACCCTAACACTAACCCTTATCCTAACACTAACCATAACCCTAACCCTAACCCTAACCCTAACCTTAACCCTAACCCTAACCCTAACCCTAACCCTAACCCTAACGCTAACCCTAACCCTAACCCCTTAACCTTTATCCCTAAATCCTAAACCCTGAACAACCATAAATCCTAAACCCTGAAAAACCCTAAATCATAAACCCTGAATAACCCTAAACACTAACCTCTAAACTACCCTAAATAACCCTAATCACTAAACCATAAACAACCCTAAACACTAAACCCTAAACAACCCTATACCCTAAACCTTAAACACTAAACCCTAAATAACCCTAAACCCTAAACCATTAGCACTATACCCTAAACAACACTAAACACTAAACCCAAAACAACCCTAAAACCTAAACCTTAAACACTAAACATTAAACAACCCTAAACCCTAAACACTAAACCCTAAACAACCCTAAACATTTAACCCTAAACACTATACCCTAAACAACACTATACCTTAAACAATCCTAAACTCTAAACCCTAAACCCTTAACCTAAACCACCCTAAATCTTAAACAATCCTAAACCCTAAACCTTAAACCCTAAACACTAAACCCTAAACCCTAAACCTAACAATAACCATAACCCTAACCCTAACCCCTAACCCTTACCCTAACCCTAACCCTAACCCTAATCCTAACCCTAACCCTAACCCTAACACTAACCCTAACCCTAACCCTAAACCTAATCCTCACCCTAACCTTAACCCTAATCCTAACCCTAACCCTAACCCTAACCGTAACCATAACACTAAACTCTAAACCCTAAACCTAATCCACCCTAAACCTTAAACAATCCTAAACCATAAACCTTAGACCCTAAATCCTAAATCTAACAATAAACCTAAACCTAAACCTAAATCTAACCCTAACCCTAACCCTAACCCTAAACCCTCCCTGACCCTAACCCTAACCCTAACCCTAACCCTAAACCTAACCCTGACCCTAATCCTAACACTAACCCTATTTCTAATTCTAACCCTAACACTAATCCTAAACTTAAACCTAACCCCCTAATAATAACCCTAACCCTTTCACTAACCCTAACCCCTAACCCTAACCCTAACCCTAACCCTAACCCTAACCCTAACCTAACCCTAACCCTAACCCTAACCCTAACCCTAACCCTAACCTAACCCTAACCCTAACCCTAACCCTAACACAAACCCTAACACTAACCCCCTAACTTTTACCCTAACCCTAACCCTAAACCTAAACCTAACCCTTACCATAACCCTAACCCTAACCCTAACCCCATCCCTAACCCTAACCCTAACCGTAACCATAACACTAAACTCTAAACCCTAAACCTAAACCACCCTAAACCTTAAACAATCCTAAACCATAAACCTTAAATACTAAACCCTAAATCTAACAATAAACCTAAACCTAAACCTAAATCTAACCCTAACCCTATCCCTAACACTAAACCTAACCCTGACCCTAACCCTAACCCTAATCCTAACACTAACCATAACCCTAACCCTAACACTAACCCTAACCTTAACCCTAACCCTAACCCTAACCCTAACCCTAACTCTAACCCTAACCCTAACCCTAACCGTAACCATAATACTAAACTCTAAACCCTAAACCTAATCCACCCTTAAACTTAAACAATCCTAAATCATAAACCTTAAACCCTAAACCCTAAATCTAACAATAAACCTAAACCTAACCCTAAATCTAACCCTAACCCTAACCCTAACCCTAAACATAAACCTGACCCTAACCCTAATCCTAATCCTAACACTAATCATAACCCAAACAGTAACCCTAAGCCTAACCCTAAACCTAACCCTAAACCTCACCCTATCCCTAATCTTAACACTAAACCCTAAACCTTAATTCTAACCCTAACCCTAACTCTACCCTTAACCCTAACCCTAACCATATTTCTAAACCTTATCCTGACCCTAATCCTAAAACTAACCCTATTTCTAATTCTAACCCTAACACTAATCCTAAACTAAAACCTAACCCCCTAATAATAACCCTAACACTAAACCTAACCCTAACCCTAACCCTAATCCTAACCCTAACACTAACCCCTAACACCTAACACTAACCCTAACCCAAACCCCTAACCCTAACCCTAACCCTAACCCTAACCTTAACCCTAACTCTAAACCTAACCCTAACCCTATCCCTAACCCTAACCCTTACCCTAAGACTAACACTAACCTTAACCCTAACCGTAAACTTAAACCTCACCCTAACCCTCACCTTAACCCTAAACCTAACCCTAACACTAACCCTAACACCCTAAATCCTAAACCCTAAACCCCGAAAAACCCTAAACACTAATTCCAAAAGCACCCTAAACCCTAACCTATAAACACTAAACGCTAAAAAACCCTAAACCCTAAACCCTAAACACTAAACCCTAAACAACCCTAAACCCTAAAACCATTAACACTATAACCTAAACAACCATAAACCCTTAACCCTAAACATTATACCCTAAACCCTAAAACACTATACAACCTTAAACCCTAAACCTTAAAATATCCTAAACCATAAATCCTGAACAACCCTAAACACTAAATCATAAACAACCCTAAAAAAACCTAAACAACTCTAAACGTTAAAACCTAAACAACCCTAACCATTAAACAATCTTAAATGCTAAATTTTGAACCCTAAACCTAAACCACCCTAAAACTTAAACAATCCTAAACCCTAAACCTTAAACCATAAACCCTAAATTTTAAACCATAAATCTAAGAATAACCATAACCCTAACCCTAACCCTAAACCTAAACCTAACCCTAACCCCAACCCTAACCTTAACCCCATAACCCTAACCCTAACCTTAAGCCTAACATAACCCCATAACCCTATCTCTAACCCTAACTCTAACCCTAATGCTAACCCTAACCCTAACCCTAACCCTAACCCTAACCCCTTAACCTTAATCCCTAAATCCTAAACCCTGAACAACCATAAATCCTAAACCCTGAACAACCCTAAATCATAAACCCTGAATAACCCTAAACACTAACCTCTAAACAACCCTAAACAACCCTAATCACTAAACCATAAACAACCCTAAACACTAAACCCTTAACAACCCTATACCCTAAACCTTAAACACTAAACCCTAAATAACCCTAAACCCTAAACCATTAACACTATACCCTAAACAACACTAAACACTAAACCCAAAACAACCCTAAAACCTAAACCTTAAACACTAAACCTTAAACAACCCTAAACCCTAAACACTAAACCCTAAACAACCCTAAACTTTTAACCCTAAACACTACACCCTAAACAACCCTAAACCTTAAACAATCCTAAACTCTAAACCCTAAACCCTTAACCTAAACCACCCTAAATCTTAAACAATCCTAAACCCTAAACCTTAAACCCTAAACACTAAACCCTAACCCTAAACCTAATCCTAACCCTAACCCTAACCCTAACCCTAACCCTAACCCTAACCCTAACCCTAAACCTAACCCTAACCCTAACCCTAACCCTAACCCTAACCCTAAACCTAACCATGACCCTAATCCTAACACTAACCCTATTTCTAATTCTAACCCTAACACTAATCCTAAACTTAAACCTAACCCCCTAATAATAAACCTAACCCTAACACTAACCCTAACCCCTAACCCTAACCCTAACCCTAACCCTAACCTAACCCTAACCCTAACCCTAACCCTAACCCTAACACTAACCCCTAACACTTACCCTAACCCTAACCCTAACCCTAACCCTAACCATTGCCCTAACCCTAACCCTAACCCTAACCCTAACCCTAACATTAACCGTAACCATAACACTAAACTCTAAACCCTAAACCTAATCCACCCTAAACCTTAAACAATCCTAAACCATAAATCTTAAACCCTAAACACTAAATCTAACAATAAACCTGAACCTGACCCTAAATCTAACCCTAACCCTAACCCTAACCCTAAAACTAACCCTGACCCTAACACTAACCCTAATCATAACACTAACCATAACCCTAACCCTAACCCTAACCCTAACCTTAACCCTAACCCTAACTTTAAACCTAACCCTTACCCTAACCCTAACCCTAACCCTAACCTAACCCTAACCCTAACCCTAACCCTAACCCTAACCCTAACACTAACCCCCTAACTTTTACCCTAACCCTAACCCTAACATTAACCCTAACCTTAACCCTAACCCTAACCCTAACCCTAACCCTAACTCTAACCCTAACCCTAACCCTAACCGTAACCATAATTCTAAACTCTAAACCCTAAACCTAATCTACCCTAAACCTTAAACAATCCTAAACCTTAAACCTTAAACCCTAAACCCTAACTCTAACAATAAACCTAAACCTAACCCTAAATCTAACCCTAACCCTAAACCTAAACCTGACCCTAACCCTAACCCTAATAATAACACTAATCATAACCCAAACACTAACCCTAACCCTAACCCTAAACCTAACCCTAAACCTCACACTATCCCTAATCCTAACACTAAACCCTAAACTTTAAATCTAACCCTAACCCTAACTCTACACTTAACCCTAACCCTAACCATATCCCTAAACCTAACCCTGACCCTAATCCTAACACTAACCCTATTTCTAATTCTAACCCTAAGACTAATCCTAAACTAAAACTTAACCCCCTAATAATAACCCTAACACAAAACCTAACCCTAACCCTAACCCTAACCCTAACACTAACACTAACCCCTAACCCCTAACACTAACCCTAACACTAACCCCTAACCCTAACCCTAACCCTAACCCTAACCTTAACCCTAACCGAAACCCTAACCCTAACCCTATCCCTTACCCTAACCCTTACCCTAACACTAACACTAACCTTAACCCTAACCCTAACCTTAACCCTCACCCTAACCCTCACCTTAACACTAAACCTAACCCTAACACTAACCCTAACACCCTAAATCCTAAACCCTAAACCCCGAAAAACCCTAAACACTAATTCCAAAAGCACCCTAAACCCTAAACTATAAACACTAAACGCTAAAAAACCCTAAACTCTAAACCCTAAACACTAAACCCTAAACAAGCCTAAACCCTAAAACCATTAACACTATACCCTAAACAACCCTAAACCCTTAACCCTAAATATTATACCCTAAACCCTAAAACACTATACAACCTTAAACCCTAAACCTTAAAATATCCTAAATCATAAATCCTGAACAACCCTAAACACTAAATCATAAACAACCCTAAAAAACCCTAAACAACTCTAAACGCTAAACCCTAAAAAACCCTAAACATTAAACAATCTTAAACGCTAAACCCTATACCCTAAACCTAAACCACCCTAAAACTTAAACAATCCTAAACCCTAAACCTTAAACCATAAACCCTAAATTTTAAACCATAAATCTAAGAATAACCATAACCCTAACCCTAACCCTAAACCTAAACCTAACCCTAACCCCAACCCTAACCTTAACCCCATAACCCTAACCCTAACCTTAAGCCTAACATAACCCCATAACCCTAACTCTAACCCTAACTCTAACCCTAATGCTAACCCTAACCCTAACCCTAACCCTAACCCTAACCCCTTAACCTTAATCCCTAAATCCTAAACCCTGAACAACCATAAATCCTAAACCCTGAACAACCCTAAATCATAAACCCTGAATAACCCTAAACACTAACCTCTAAACAACCCTAAACAACCCTAATCACTAAACCATAAACAACCCTAAACACTAAACACTAAACAACCCTATACCCTAAACCTTAAACACTAAACCCTAAATAACCCTAAACCCTAAACCATTAACACTATACCCTAAACAACACTAAACACTAAACCCAAAACAACCCTAAAACCTAAACCTTAAACACTAAACCTTAAACAACCCTAAACCCTAAACACTAAACCCTAAACAACCCTAAACCTTTAACCTAAACACTATACCCTAAACAACCCTAAACCTTAAACAATCCTAAACTCTAAACCCTAAACCCTTAACCTAAACCAACCTAAATCTTAAACAATCCTAAACCCTAAACCTTAAACCCTAAACACTAAACCCTAAACCCTAAACCTAACAATAACCATAACCCTAACCCTAACCCCTAACCCTTACCCTAACCCTAACCCTAACCCTAATCCTAACCCTAAACCTAACCCTAACCCTAACCCTAACCCTAAACCTAACCCTGACCCTAATCCTAACACTAACCCTATTTCTAATTTTAACCCTAACACTAATCCTAAACTTAAACCTAACCCCCTAATAATAAACCTAACCCTAACACTAACCCTTACCCCTAACCCTAACCCTAACCCTAACCCTAACCTAACCCTAACCCTAACCCTAACCCTAACCCTAACACTAACCCCTATCCCTTACCCTAACCCTAACCCTAACCCTAACCCTAACCATTACCCTAACCCTAACCCTAACCCTAACCCTAACCCTAACACTAACCGTAACCATAACACTAAACTCTAAACCCTAAACCTAATCCACCCTAAACCTTAAACAATCCTAAACCATAAATCTTAAACCCTAAACACTAAATCTAACAATAAACCTAAACCTGACCCTAAATCTAACCCTAACCCTAACCCTAACCCTAAACCTAACCCTGACCCTAACACTAACCCTAATCCTAACACTAACCATAACCCTAACCCTAACCCTAACCCTAACCTTAATCCTAACCCTAACCCTAAACCTAACCCTTACACTAACCCTAACCCTAACCCTAACCTAACCCTAACCCTAACCCTAACCCTAACCCTAACCCTAACACTAACCCCCTAACTTTTACCCTAACCCTAACCCTAACATTAACCCTAACCTTAACCCTAACCCTAACCCTAACCCTAACCCTAACTCTAACCCTAACTTTAACCCTAACCGTACCATAATACTAAACTCTAAACCCTAAACCTAATCTACCCTAAACCTTAAACAATCCTAAACCCTAAACCTTAAACCCTAAACCCTAAATCTAACAATAAACCTAAACCTAACCCTAAATCTAACCCTAACCCTAACCCTAACCCTAAACCTAAACCGGACCCTAACCCTAACCCTAATAATAACACTAATCATAACCCAAACACTAACCCTAACCCTAACCCTAAACCTAACCATAAACCTCACACTATCCCTAATCCTAACACTAAACCCTAAACTTTAAATCTAACCCTAACCCTAACTCTACCCTTAACCCTAACCCTAACCATATCCCTAAACCTAACCCTGACCCTAATCCTAACACTAACTCTATTTCTAATTCTAACCCTAACACTAATCCTAAACTAAAACCTAACCCCCTAATAATAACCCTAACACAAAACCTAACCCTAACCCTAACCCTAACCCTAAAACTAACCCCTAACCCCTAACACTAACCCTAACACTAACCCCTAACCCTAACCCTAACCCTAACCCTAACCTTAACCCTATTCCTAACCCTAACCCTAACCCTATCCCTAACCCTAACCCTTACCCTAACACTAACACTAACCTTAACCCTAACCCTAACCTTAACCCTCACCCTAACCCTCACCTTAACCCTAAACCTAACCCTAACACTAACCCTAACACTCTAAATCCTAAACCCTAAACCCCGAAAAACCCTAAACACTAATTCCAAAAGCACCCTAAACCCTAAACTATAAACACTAAACGCTAAAAAACCCTAAACTCTAAACCCTAAACACTAAACCCTAAACAAGCCTAAACCCTAAAACAATTAACACTATACCCTAAACAACCCTAAACCCTTAACCCTAAATATTATACCCTAAACCCTAAAACACTATACAACCTTAAACCCTAAACCTTAAAATATCCTAAATCATAAATCCTGAACAATCCTAAACACTATATCATAAACAACCCTAAAAAACCCTAAACAACTCTTAACGCTAAAACCTAAACAACCCTAAACATTAAACAATCTTAAACGCTAAACCCTATACCCTAAACCTAAACCACCCTAAAACTTAAACAATCCTAAACCCTAAACCTTAAACCATAAACCTTAATTTTTAACCATAAATCTAAGAATAACCATAACCCTAACCCTAACCCTAAACCTAAACCTAACCCTAACCCCAACCCTAACCTTAACCTCATAACCCTAACCCTAACCTTAAGCCTAACATAACCCCATAACCATAACTCTAACCCTAACTCTAACCCTAATGCTAACCCTAACCCTAACCCTAACCCAAAACCTAATCCTGACCCTAATCCTAACACTAACCCTATTTCTAATTCTAACACTAACACTAATCCTAAACTTTAACCTAACCCCCTAATAATAAACCGAACCCTAACCCTAACCCTAACCCCTAGCCCTAACCCTAATCCTAAACCTAACCCTAACCCTAACCTAACCCTAACCCTAACCCTAACCCTAACCCTAACCCTAACCATTACCCTAACCCTAACCCTAACCCTAACCCTAACACTAACCGTAACCATAACACTAAACTCTAAACCCTAAACCTAATCCACCCTAAACCATAAACAATCCTAAACCATAAACCTTAAACCCTAAACACTAAATCTAAAAATAAACCTAAACCTGACCCTAAATCTAACCCTAGACCTAACCCTAACCCTAAACCTAACCCTGACCCTAACACTAACAATAATCCTAACACTAACCATAACCCTAACCCTAACCCTAACCCTAACCTTAACCCTAACCCTAACCCTAACCCTAACCCTTACCCTAACCCTAACCCTAACCCTAACCCTAACCCTAACCCTAACCCCTTAACCTTAATCCCTAAATCCTAAACCCTGAACAACCATAAATCCTAAACCCTGAACAACCCTAAATCATAAACCCTGAATAACCCTAAACACTAACCTCTAAACAACCCTAAACAACCCTAATCACTAAACCATAAACAACCCTAAACACTAAACCCTAAACAACCCTATACCCTAAAGCTTAAACACTAAACCCTAAATAACCCTAAACCCTAAACCATTAACACTATACCCTAAACAACACTAAACACTAAACCCAAAACAACCCTAAAACCTAAACCTTAAACACTAAACCTTAAACAACCCTAAACCCTTAACACTAAACCCTAAACAACCCTAAACTTTTAATCCGAAACACTATACCCTAAACAACCCTAAACCTTAAACATTCCTAAACTCTAAACCCTAAACCCTTAACCTAAACCACCCTAAATCTTAAACAATCCTAAACCCTAAACCTTAAACCCTAAACACTAAACCCTAAACACTAAACCTAAAAATAACCATAACCCTAACCCTAACCCCTAACCCTTACCTAACCCTAACCCTAACCCTAATCCTAACCCTAACCCTAAGCCTAACCCTAACCCTAACCCTAACCCTAACCCTAACCCTAACCCTAAACCTAATCCTAACCCTAACCTTAACCCTAATCCTAACCCTAACCCTAACCCTAACCCTAACCGTAACCATAACACTAAACTCTAAACCCTAAACCTAATCCACCCTATAGCTTAAACAATCCTAAACCCTAAACCTTAGACCCTAAATCCTAAATCTAACAATAAACCTAAACCTAACCCTAAATCTAACCCTAACCCTAACCCTAACCCTAAATCCTCCCTGACCCTAACCCTAACCCTAATCCTAACCCTAACCCAAAACCTAATCCTCACCCTAATCCTAACACTAACCCTATTTCTAATTCTAACCCTAACACTAATCCTAAACTTAAACCTAACCCATAATAATAACCCTAACCCTAACACTAACCCTAACCCCTAACCCTAACCCTAACCCTAACCCTAACCCTAACCTAACCCTAACCCTAAACTTAACCCTAACCCTAACACTAACCCCTAACCCTTACCCTAACCCTAACCCTAAGCCTAACCATTACCCTAACCCTAAACCTAACCCTAACCCTACCCCTAACACTAACCGTAACCATAACACTAAACTCTAAACCTTAACCTAATCCACCCTAAACCTTAAACAATCCTAAACCATAAACCTTAAACCCTAAACCCTAAATCTAACAAAAAACCTAAACCTGACCCTAAATCTAACCCTAACCCTAACCCTAACCCTAAACCTAACCCTGACCCTAACCCTAACCCTAATCCTAACACTAACCATAACCCTAACCCTAACCCTAACGCTAACCTTAACCCTAACCCTAACCCTAACCCTAACCCTAACCCTAACCCCTTAACCTTAATCCCTAAATCCTAAACCCTGAACAACCATAAATCCTAAACCCTGAACAACCATAAATCATAAACGCTGAATAACCCTAAACACTAACCTCTAAACAACCCTAAACAACCCTAATCACTAAACCATAAACAACCCTAAACACTAAACCCTAAACAAACCTATACCCTAAACCTTAAACACTAAACCCTAAATAACCCTAAACCCTAAACCATTAACACTATACCCTAAACAACACTAAACACTAAACCCAAAACAACCCTAAAACCTAAACCTTAAACACTAAACCTTAAACAACCCTAAACCCTAAACACTAAACCCTAAACAACCCTAAAATTTTAACCCTAAACACTATACCCTAAACAACCCTAAACCTTAAACAATCCTAAACTCTGAACCCTAAACTCTTAACCTAAACCAACCTAAATCTTAAACAATCCTAAACCCTAAACCTTAAACCCTAAACACTAAATCCTAAACCCTAAACCTAACAATAACCATAACCCTAACCCTAACCCCTAACCTTTACCCTAACCCTAACCCTAACCCTAATCCTAACCCTAACCCTAACACTAACCCTAACCCTAACCCTAACCCTAACCCTAACCCTAAACCTAATCCTAACCCTAACCTTAACCCTAATACTAAACCTAACCCTAACCC
>NC_137966.1:29223690-29241190 GCF_963924665.1 Micromys minutus | reverse complement strand
AACCCTAACCCTAAACCTAATCCTAACCCTAACCTTAATCCTAATCCTAACTCTTACCCTAACCCTAACCCTAACCGTAACCATAACACTAAACTCTAAACCCTAAACCTAATCCACCCTAAACCTTAAACAATCCTAAACCATAAACCTTAGACCCTAAATCCTAAATCTAACAATAAACCTAAACCTAACCCTAAATCTAACCCTAACCCTAACCCTAACCCTAAACCCTCCCTGACTTTAACCCTAACCCTAACCCTAACCCTAACACTAAACCTAACCCTGACCCTAATCCTAACACTAACCCTATTTCTAATTCTAACCCTAACACTAATCCTAAACTTAAACCTAACCCCCTAATAATAACCCTAACCCTAACACTAACCCTAACCCCTAACCCTAACCCTAACCCTAACCCTAAACTTACCCTAACCCTAACCCTAACCCTAACCCTAACCCTAACCCTAACCCTAACCTTAACCCTAACCCTAACCTTAACCCTAACCCTAACCCTAACCCCTAACCCTTACCCAAACCCTAACCCTAACCCTAAACCTAAACCTAACCCTAGCCCTAACCCTAACCATAACCCTAACCCTAACCCTAACCCTAAACCTAACCCAAACCCTAACCTTAACCCTAACCCTAACCCTAACCGTAACCATAACATTAAACTCTAAACCCTAAACCTAATCCACCCTAAACCTTAAACAATCCTAAACCATAAACCGTAGACCCTAAACCCTAAATCTAACATTAAACCTAAACCTAACCATAAATCTAACCCTAACCCTAAACCCTCCCTGACCCTAACCCTAACTTTAACCCTAACCCTAACCCTAAACCTAACCCTGACCCTAATCCTAACACTAAACCTATTTCTAATTCTAACCCTAACACTAATCCTAAACTTAACCCTAACCCCCTAACCCTAACCCTAACCCTAAAACTAACCCTAAACCCTAACCCTAACCCTAAACCTAACCCTAACCCTAACCTAACCCTAACCCTAACCCTAACCCTAACACAAATCCTAACACTAACCCCCTAACTTTTACTCTAACCCTAACCCTAACCCTAACCTTTACCATAACCCTAACCCTAACCCTAACCTAACCCTAACCCTAACCCTAACCCTAACCCTAACCTAACCCTAACCCTAACCCTAACCCTAACCCTAACCCTAACACTAACCCCTAACCCTTACCCTAACCCTAACCCTAACCCTAACCCTAACCATTACCCTAACCCTAACCCTAACCCTAACCCTAACCCTAATCCCATCCCTAACCCTAACACTAACCGTAACCATAACACTAAACTCTAAACCCTAAACCTAATCCACCCTAAACCTTGAACAATCCTAAACCATAAACCTTAAACCCTAAACCCTAAATCTAACAATAAACCTAAACCTAACCCTAAATCTAACCCTAACCCTATCCCTAACCCTAAACCTAACCCTGACCCTAACCCTAACCCTAATCCTAACACTAACCATAACCCTAACTCTAACACTAACCCTAACCTTAACCCTAACCCTAACCCTAAACCTAACCCTAACCCTAACTCTAACCCTAACCCTAACCATAACCGTAACCATAATACTAAACTCTAAACCCTAAACCTAATCCACCCTAAACCTTAAACAATCCTAAACCATAAACCTTAAACCCTAAACCTTAAATCTAACAATAAACCTAAACCTAACCCTAAATCTAACCCTAACCCTAACCCTAACCCTAAACCTAAACCTGACCCTAACCCTAACCCTAATCCTAACACTAATCATAACCCAAACACTAACCCTAACCCTAACCCTAAACCTAACCCTAAAACTCACACTATCCCTAATCCTAACACTAAACCCTAAACTTTAAATCTAACCCTAAATCTAACCCTTCCCTTAACCCTAACCCTATCCCTAAACCTAACCCTGACCCTAATCCTAACACTAACCCTATTTCTAATTCTAACCCTAACACTAATCCTAAACTAAAACCTAACCCCCTAATAATAACCCTAACACTAAACCTAACCCTAACCCTAACCCTAACCCTAACCCTAACCCTAACACTAAACCCTAACCCCTAACACTAACCCTAACCCTAACCCCTAACCCTAACCCTAACCCTAACCTTAACCCTAACCCTAACCCTAACCCTATCCCTAACCCTAACCCTTACCCTAACACTAACACTAACCTTAACCCTAACCCTAACCTTAACCCTCACCCTAACCCTCACATTACCCCTAAACCTAACCCTAACACTAACCCTAACACCCTAAATCCTAAACCTTAAGCCTCGAAAAACCCTAAACACTAATTCCAAAAGCACCCTAAACCCTAAACTATAAACACTAAACGCTAAAAAACCCTAAACCCTAAACCCTAAACACTAAACCCTAAACAAGATTAAACCCTAAAACCATTAACACTATACCCTAAAAAACCCTAAACCCTTAACCCTAAACATTATACCCTAAACCCTAAAACACTATACAACCTTAAACCCTAAACCTTAAAATATCCTAAATCATAAATCCTGAACAACCCTAAACACTAAATTATAAACAACCCTAAAAAACCCTAAACAACTCTAAACGCTAAAACCTAAACAACCCTAACCATTAAAAAATCTTAAACGCTAAATTCTATACCCTAAACCTAAACCACCCTAAAACTTAAACAATCCTAACCCCTAAACCTTAAACCATAAACCCTAAATTTTAAACCATAAATCTAAGAATAACCATAACCCTAACCCTAGCCCTAAACCTAAACCTAACCCTAACCCCAACCCTAACCTTAACCCCATAACCCTAACCCTAAACTTAAGCCTAACATAACCCCATAACCCTAACTCTAACCCTAACTCTAACCCTAATGCTATCCCTAACCCTAACCCTAACCCTAACCCTAACCCTAACCCCTTAACCTTAATCCCTAAATCCTAAACCCTGAACAACCATAAATCCTAAACCCTGAACAACCCTAAATCATAAACCCTGAATAACCCTAAACACTAACCTCTAAACAACCCTAAACAACCCTAATCACTAAACCATAAACAACACTAAACACTAAACCCTAAACAACCCTATACCCTAAACCTTAAACACTAAACCCTAAATAACCCTAAACCCTAAACCATTAACACTATACCCTAAACAACACTAAACACTAAACCCAAAACAACCCTAAAACCTAAACCTTAAACACTAAACCTTAAACAACCCTAAACCCTAAACACTAAACCCTAAACAACCCTAAACTTTTTACCCTAAACTCAATACCCTAAACAACCCTAAACCTTAAACAATCCTAAACTCTAAACCCTAAACCCTTAACCTAAACCACCCTAAACCTTAAACAATCCTAAACCCTAAACCTTAAACCCTAAACACTAAACCCTAAACCCTAAACCTAACAATAACGATAACCCTAACCCTAACCCCTAAACTTTACCCTAACCCTAACCCTAACCCTAATCCTAACCCTAACCCTAACCCTAACCCTAACCCTAACCCTAACCCTAAACCTAATCCTAACCCTAACCTTAACCCTAATCCTAACCCTAACCCTAACCCTAACCCTAACCGTAACCATAACACTAAACTCTAAACCCTAAACCTAATCCACCCTAAACCTTAAACAATCCTAAACCAAAAACCTTAGACCCTAAATCCTAAATCTAACAATAAACCTAAACCTAACCCTAAATCTAACCCTAACCCTAACCCTAACCCTAAACCCTCCCTGACTTTAACCCTAACCCTAACCCTAACCCTAAACCTAACCCTGACCCTAATCCTAACACTAAACCTATTTCTAATTCTAACCCTAACACTAATTCTAAACTTAAACCTAACCCCCTATTAATAACCCTAACCCTAACACTAACCCTAACCCCTAACCCTAACCCTAACCCTAACCCTAACCTTACCCTAACCCTAACCGTAACCCTAACCCTAACCCTAACCCTAACCTTAACCCTAACCCTAACCTTAACCCTAACCCTAACCCTAACCCCTAACCCTTACCCAAACCCTAACCCTAACCCTAACCCTAAACCTAACCCTAACCCTAACCATAACCATAACCCTAACCCTAACCCTAACCCTAACCCTAACCCTAAACCTAACCCTAACCCTAACCTTAACCCTAATCCTAACCCTAACCCTAACCCTAACCCTAACCCTAACCGTAACCATAACACTAAACTCTAAACCCTAAACCTAATCCACCCTAAAACTTAAACAATCCTAAACCATAAACCGTAGACCCTAAACCCTAAATCTAACATTAAACCTAAACCTAACCCTAAATCTAACCCTAACCCTAAACCCTACCTGACCCTAACCCTAACCCTAACCCTAACCCTAACCCTAAACCTAACCCTGACCCTAATCCTAACACTAAACCTATTTCTAATTCTAACCCTAACATTAATCCTAAACTTAACCCTAACCCACTAATAATAACCCTAACCCTAAAACTAACCCTAAACCCTAACCCTAACCCTAACCCTAACCCTAACCTAACCCTAACCCTAACCCTTACCCTAACCCAAACCCTAACACTAACCCCCTAACTTTTACCCTAACTCTAACCCTATCCCTAACCTTTACCATAACCCTAACCCTAACCCTAACCCCATCCCTAACCCTAACCCTAACCGTAACCATAACACTAAACTCTAAACCCTAAACCTAATCCACCCTAAACCTTGAACAATCCTATACCATAAACCTTAAACTCTAAACCCTAAATCTAACAATAAACCTAACCTAACCCTAAATCTAACCCTAACCCTATCCCTAACCCTAAACCTAACCCTGACCCTAACCCTAACCCTAATCCTAACACTAACCATAACCCTAACCCTAACACTAACCCTAACCTTAACCCTAACCCTAACCCTAACCCTAACCCTAACTCTAACCCTAACCCTAACCCTAACCGTAACCATAATACTAAACTCTAAACCCTAAACCTAATCCACCCTAAACCTTAAACAATCCTAAACCATAAACCTTAAACCCTAAACCTTAAATCTAACAATAAACCTAAACCTAACCCTAAATCTAACCCTAACCCTAACCCTAACCCTAAACCTAAACCTGACCCTAACCCTAACCCTAATCCTAACACTAATCATAACCCAAACACTAACCCTAACCCTAACCCTAAACCTAACCCTAAAACTCACACTATCCCTAAGCCTAACACTAAACCCTAAACTTTAAATCTAACCCTAACCCTAAACCTACCCTTAACCCTAACCCTATCCCTAAACCTAACCCTGACATTAATCCTAACACTAACCCTATTTCTAATTCTAACCCTAACACTAATCCTAAACTAAAACCTAACCCCCTAATAATAACCCTAACACTAAACCTAACCCTAACCCTAACCCTAACCCTAACCCTAACACTAACCCCTAACCCCTAACACTAACCCTAACTCTAACCCCTAACCCTAACCCTAACCCTAAACTTAACCCTAACCCTAACCCTAACCCTATCCCTAACCCTAACCCTTACCCTAACACTAACACTAACCTTAACCCTAACCCTAACCTTAACCCTCACCCTAACCCTCACCTTAACCCTAAACCTAACACTATCACTAACCCTAACACCCTAAATCCTAAACCTTAAGCCCCGAAAAACCCTAAACACTAATTCCAAAAGCACCCTAAACTCTATACTATAAACACTAAACGCTAAAAAACCCTAAACCCTAAACCCTAAACACTAAACCCTAAACAAGCCTAAACCCTAAAACCATTAACACTATACCCTAAACAACCCTAAACCCTTAACCCTAAACATTATACCCTAAACCCTAAAACACTATACAACCTTAAACCCTAAACCTTAAAATATCCTAAATCATAAATCCTGAACAAGCCTAAACACTATATCATAAACAACCCTAAAAAACCCTAAACAACTCTAAACGCTAAAACCTAAACAACCCTAACCATTAAAAAATCTTAAACGCTAAATTCTATACCCTAAACCTAAACCACCCTAAAACTTAAACAATCCTAAACCCTAAACCTTAAACCATAAACCCTAAATTTTAAACCATAAATCTAAGAATAACCATAACCCTAACCCTAACCCTAACCCTAAACCTAAACCTAACCCTAACCCCAACCCTAACTTTAACCCCATAACCCTAACCCTAACCTTAAGCCTAACATAAGCCCGTAACCCTAACTCTAACCCTAACTCTAACCCTAATGCTAACCCTAACCCTAACCCTAACCCTAACCCTAACCCTAACCCCTTAACCTTAATCCCTAAATCCTAAACCCTGAACAACCATAAATCCTAAACCCTGAACAACCCTAAATCATAAACCCTGAATAACCCTAAACACTAACCTCTAAACAACCCTAAACAACCCTAATCACTAAACCATAAACAACCCTAAAAACTAAACCCTAAACAACCCTATACCCTAAACCTTAAACACTAAACCCTAAATAACCCTAAACCCTAAACCATTAACACTATACCCTAAACAACACTAAACACTAAACCCAAAACAACCCTAAATTTTAACCCTAAACACTATACCCTAAACAACCCTAAACCTTAAACAATCCTAAACTCTAAACCCTAAACCCTTAACCCAAACCACCCTAAATCTTAAACAATCCTAAACCCTAAACCTTAAACCCTAAACACTAAACCCTAAACCCTAAACCTAACAATAACCATAACCCTAAGCTAACCCCTAACCCTTACCCTAACCCTAACCCTAATCCTAATCTTAACCCTAACCCTACCCCTAACCCTAACCCTAACCCTAACCCTAAACCTAAACCTAATCCTAACCCTAACCTTAACCCTAATCCTAACCCTAACCCTAACCCTAACCCTAACCGTAACCATAACACTAAACTCTAAACCCTAAACCTAATCCACCCTAAACCTTAAACAATCATAAACCATAAACCTTAGACCCTAAATCCTAAATCTAACAATAAACCTAAACCTAACCCTAAATCTTACCCTAACCCTAACCCTAACCCTAAACCCTCCCTGACCCTAACCCTCACCCTAACCCTAACCCTAACCCTAAACCTAACCCTGACCCTAATCCTAACACTAAACCTATTTCTAATTCTAACCCTAACACTCATCCTAAACTTAAACCTAACCCCCTAATAATAACCCTAACCCTAACACTAACACTAACCCCTAACCCTAACCCTAACCCTAACCCTAACCCTAACCTAACCCTAACCCTAACCCTAACCCTAACCTTAACACTAACCCCTAACCCTTACCCTAACCCTAACCCTAACCCTAACCCTAACCATTACCCTAACCCTAACCCTAACCCTAAGCCTAACACTTGCCGTAACCATAACACTAAACTCTAAACCCTAAACCTAAGACACCCTAAACCTTAAACAATCCTAAACCATAAACCTTAAACCCTAAAATCTAAATCTAACAATAAACCTAAACCTGACCCTAAATCTAACCCTAACCCTAACCCTAACCCTAACCCTAACCCTAAACCTAACCCTGACCCTAACCCTAACCCTAATCCTAACACTAACCATAACCATAACTCTAACCCTAACTCTAACCCTAACTCTAACCCTAATGCTAACCCTAACCCTAACCCTAACCCTAACCCTAACCCTAACCCCTAAACCTTAATCCCTAAATCCTAAACCCTGAACAACCATAAATCCTAAACCCTGAACAACCCTAAATCATAAACGCTGAATAACCCTAAACACTAACCTCTAAACAAACCTAAACAACCCTAATCACTAAACCATAAACAACCCTAAACACTAAACCCTAAACAACCCTATACCCTAAACCTTAAACACTAAACCCTAAATAACCCTAAACCCTAAACCATTAACACTATACCCTAAATAACACTAAACACTAAACCCAAAACAACCCTAAAACCTAAACCTTAAACACTAAACCTTAAACAACCCTAAACCCTAAACACTAAACCCTAAACAACCCTATACTTTTAACCCTAAATACTGTACCCTAAAAAACCCTAAACCTTAAACAATCCTAAACTCTAAACCCTAAAACCTTAACCTAAACCACCCTAAATCTTAAACAATCCTAAACCCTAAACCTTAAACCCTAAACACTAAACCCTAAACCCTAAACCTAACAATAAACATAACCCTAACACTAACCCCTAACCCTTACCCTAACCCTAACCCTAACCCTAATCCTAACCCTAACCCTAACCCTAACCCTAACCCTAACCCTAACCCTAAACCTAATCCTAACCCTAACCTTAACCCTAACCCTAACCCTAACCCTAACCCTAACCCTAACCCTAACCCTAACCCTAACCTAAACCTAATCCTAACCCTAACCTTAACCCTAATCCTAAACCTAACCCTAACCCTAACCCTAACCGTAACCATAACACTAGACTCTAAACCCTAAACCTAATCCACCCTAAACCTTAAACAATCCTAAACCATAAACCTTAGACCCTAAAGCCTAAATCTAACAATAAACCAAAACCTAACTCTAAATCTAACCCTAACCCTAACCCTAACCCTAAACCCTCTCTGACCCTAACCCTAACCCTAACCCTAACCCTAAACCTAAACCTAACCCTGACCCTAATCTTAACACTAACCCTATTTCTAATTCTAACCCTAACACTAATCCTAAACTTAAACCTAACCCCCTAATAATAACCCTAACCCTAACACTAACCCTAACCCCTAACCCTAACCCTAACCCTAACACTAACCCTAACCTAACCCTAACCCTAACCCTAACCCTAACCCTAACACTAAACCCTAACCCTTACCCTAACCCTAACCCTAACCCTAAGCATTACCCTAACCCTAACCCTAACCCTAACCCTAACCCTAACCCTAACCCTAACCTAACACTAACACTAACCGTAACCATAACACTAAACTCTAAACCATAAACCTAATCCACCCTAAACCTTAAATCATCCTAAACCATAAACCTTAAACCCTAAACCCTAAATCTAACAATAAACCTAAACCTGACCCTAAATCTAACCCTAACCCTAACCCTAACCCTAAACCTAACCCTGACCCTAACCCTAACACTAATCCTAACACTAACCATAACCCTAACCATAACCCTAACATTAACCTTAACCCTAACCCTAACCCTAACCCTAACCCTAACCCTAACCCTAACCGTAACCATAATACTAAACTCTAAACCCTAAACCTAATCCACCCTAAACCTTGAACAATCCTAAACCATAAACCTTAAACCCTAAACCCTAAATCTAACAATAAACCTAAACCTAACCCTAAATCTAACCCTAACCCTATCCCTAACCCTAAACCTAACCCTGACCCTAACCCTAACCCTAATCCTAACACTAACCATAACCCTAACCCTAACACTAACCCTAACCTTAACCCTACCCCTAACCCTAACCCTAACCCTAACCCTAAATCTAACCCTAACTCTAACCCTAACCGTAACCATAATACTAAACTCTAAACCCTAAACCTAATCCACCCTAAACCTTGAACAATCCTAAACCATAAACCTTAAACCCTAAACCCTAAATCTAACAATAAACTTAAACCTAACCCTAAATCTAACCCTAACCCTAACCCTAACCCTAAACCTAAACCTGATCTAACCCTAACCCTAATCCTAACACTAATCATAACCCAAACACTAACCCTAACCTAACCCTAAACCTAACCCTAAAACTCACACTATCCCTAATCCTAACACTAAACCCTAAACTTTAAATCTAACCCTAACCCTAACCCTACCCTTAACCCTAACCCTATCCCTAAACCTAACCCTGACCCTAATCCTAACACTAACCCTATTTCTAATTCTAACCCTAACACTAATCCTAAATTAAAACCTAACCCCCTAATAATAACCCTAACACTAAACCTAACCCTAACCCTAACCCTAACCCTAACCCTAACACTAACCCCTAACCCCTAACACTAACCCTTACCCTAACCCCTAACCCTAACCCTAACCCTAACCTTAACCCTAACCCTAAACCTAACCCTATCCCTAACCCTAACCTTTACCCTAACACTAAAACTAACCTTAACCCTAACCCTAACCTTAACCCTCACCCTAACCCTCACCTTAACCCTAAACATAACCCTAACACTAACCCTAACACCCTAAATCCTAAACCTTAAACCCCGAAAAACCCTAAACACTAATTCCAAAAGCACCCTAAACCCTAAACTATAAACACTAAACGCTAAAAAACCCTAAACAATAAACCCTAAACACTAAACCCTAAACAAGCCTAAACCCTAAAACCGTTAACACTATACCCTAAACAACCCTAAACCCTTAACCCTAAACATTATACCCTAAACCCTAAAACACTATACAAACTTAAACCCTAAACCTTAAAATATCCTAAATCATAAATCCAGAACAACCCTAAAAACTAAATTATAAACAACCCTAAAAAACCCTAATCAACTCTAAACGCTAAAACCTAAACAACCCTAACCATTAAACAATCTTAAACGCTAAATTCTATACCCTAAACCTAAACCACCCTAAAACTTAAACAATCCTAAACCCTAAACCTTAAACCATAAACCCTAAATTTTAAACCATAAATCTAAGAATAACCATAACACTAACCCTAACCCTAAACCTAAACCTAACCCTAACCCCAACCCTAACCTTAACCCCATAACCCTAACCCTAACCTTAAGCCTAACATAACCCCATAACCCTAACTCTAACCCTAACTCTAACCCTAACTCTAACCCTAATGCTAACCCTAACCCTAACCCTAACCCTAACCCTAACCCCTTAACCTTAATCCCTAAATCCTAAACCCTGAACAACCATAAATCCTAAACCCTGAACAACCCTAAATCATAAACCCTGAATAACCCTAAACACTAACCTCTAAACAACCCTAAACAACCCTAATCACTAAACCATAAACAACCCTAAACACTAACCCCTAAACAACCCTATACCCTAAACCTTAAACACTAAACCCTAAATAACCCTAAACCCTAAACCATTAACACTATACCCTAAACAACACTAAACACTAAACCCAAAACAACCCTAAAACCTAAACCTTAAACACTAAACCTTAAACAACCCTAAACCCTAAACACTAAACCCTAAACAACCCTAAACTTTTAACCCTAAACTCTATACCCTTAACAACCCTAAACCTTAAACAATCCTAAACTCTAAACCCTAAACGCTTAACCTAAACCACCCTAAACCTTAAACAATCCTAAACCCTAAACCTTAAACCCTAAACACTAAACCCTAAACCCTAAACCTAACAATAAACATAACCCTAACCCTAACCCCTAACCCTTACCCTAACCCTAACCCTAACCCTAATCCTAACCATAACCCTAACCCTAACCCTAACCCTAACCCTAACCCTAAACCTAATCCTAACCCTAACCTTAATCCTAATCCTAACTCTTACCCTAACCCTAACCCTAACCGTAACCATAACACTAAACTCTAAACCCTAAACCTAATCCACCCTAAACCTTAAACAATCCTAAACCATAAACCTTAGACCCTAAATCCTAAATCTAACAATAAACCTAAACCTAACCCTAAATCTAACCCTAACCCTAACCCTAACCCTAAACCCTCCCTGACTTTAACCCTAACCCTAACCCTAACCCTAACACTAAACCTAACCCTGACCCTAATCCTAACACTAACCCTATTTCTAATTCTAACCCTAACACTAATCCTAAACTTAAACCTAACCCCCTAATAATAACCCTAACCCTAACACTAACCCTAACCCCTAACCCTAACCCTAACCCTAACCCTAAACTTACCCTAACCCTAACCCTAACCCTAACCCTAACCCTAACCCTAACCCTAACCTTAACCCTAACCCTAACCTTAACCCTAACCCTAACCCTAACCCCTAACCCTTACCCAAACCCTAACCCTAACCCTAAACCTAAACCTAACCCTAGCCCTAACCCTAACCATAACCCTAACCCTAACCCTAACCCTAAACCTAACCCTAACCCTAACCTTAACCCTAACCCTAACCCTAACCGTAACCATAACATTAAACTCTAAACCCTAAACCTAATCCACCCTAAACCTTAAACAATCCTAAACCATAAACCGTAGACCCTAAACCCTAAATCTAACATTAAACCTAAACCTAACCATAAATCTAACCCTAACCCTAAACCCTCCCTGACCCTAACCCTAACTTTAACCCTAACCCTAACCCTAAACCTAACCCTGACCCTAATCCTAACACTAAACCTATTTCTAATTCTAACCCTAACACTAATCCTAAACTTAACCCTAACCCCCTAACCCTAACCCTAACCCTAAAACTAACCCTAAACCCTAACCCTAACCCTAAACCTAACCCTAACCCTAACCTAACCCTAACCCTAACCCTAACCCTAACACAAATCCTAACACTAACCCCCTAACTTTTACTCTAACCCTAACCCTAACCCTAACCTTTACCATAACCCTAACCCTAACCCTAACCTAACCCTAACCCTAACCCTAACCCTAACCCTAACCTAACCCTAACCCTAACCCTAACCCTAACCCTAACCCTAACACTAACCCCTAACCCTTACCCTAACCCTAACCCTAACCCTAACCCTAACCATTACCCTAACCCTAACCCTAACCCTAACCCTAACCCTAATCCCATCCCTAACCCTAACACTAACCGTAACCATAACACTAAACTCTAAACCCTAAACCTAATCCACCCTAAACCTTGAACAATCCTAAACCATAAACCTTAAACCCTAAACCCTAAATCTAACAATAAACCTAAACCTAACCCTAAATCTAACCCTAACCCTATCCCTAACCCTAAACCTAACCCTGACCCTAACCCTAACCCTAATCCTAACACTAACCATAACCCTAACTCTAACACTAACCCTAACCTTAACCCTAACCCTAACCCTAAACCTAACCCTAACCCTAACTCTAACCCTAACCCTAACCATAACCGTAACCATAATACTAAACTCTAAACCCTAAACCTAATCCACCCTAAACCTTAAACAATCCTAAACCATAAACCTTAAACCCTAAACCTTAAATCTAACAATAAACCTAAACCTAACCCTAAATCTAACCCTAACCCTAACCCTAACCCTAAACCTAAACCTGACCCTAACCCTAACCCTAATCCTAACACTAATCATAACCCAAACACTAACCCTAACCCTAACCCTAAACCTAACCCTAAAACTCACACTATCCCTAATCCTAACACTAAACCCTAAACTTTAAATCTAACCCTAAATCTAACCCTTCCCTTAACCCTAACCCTATCCCTAAACCTAACCCTGACCCTAATCCTAACACTAACACTATTTCTAATTCTAACCCTAACACTAATCCTAAACTAAAACCTAACCCCCTAATAATAACCCTAACACTAAACCTAACCCTAACCCTAACCCTAACCCTAACCCTAACCCTAACACTAAACCCTAACCCCTAACACTAACCCTAACCCTAACCCCTAACCCTAACCCTAACCCTAACCTTAACCCTAACCCTAACCCTAACCCTATCCCTAACCCTAACCCTTACCCTAACACTAACACTAACCTTAACCCTAACCCTAACCTTAACCCTCACCCTAACCCTCACATTACCCCTAAACCTAACCCTAACACTAACCCTAACACCCTAAATCCTAAACCTTAAGCCTCGAAAAACCCTAAACACTAATTCCAAAAGCACCCTAAACCCTAAACTATAAACACTAAACGCTAAAAAACCCTAAACCCCAAAACCCTAAACACTAAACCCTAAACAAGATTAAACCCTAAAACCATTAACACTATACCCTAAAAAACCCTAAACCCTTAACCCTAAACATTATACCCTAAACCCTAAAACACTATACAACCTTAAACCCTAAACCTTAAAATATCCTAAATCATAAATCCTGAACAACCCTAAACACTAAATTATAAACAACCCTAAAAAACCCTAAACAACTCTAAACGCTAAAACCTAAACAACCCTAACCATTAAAAAATCTTAAACGCTAAATTCTATACCCTAAACCTAAACCACCCTAAAACTTAAACAATCCTAACCCCTAAACCTTAAACCATAAACCCTAAATTTTAAACCATAAATCTAAGAATAACCATAACCCTAACCCTAGCCCTAAACCTAAACCTAACCCTAACCCCAACCCTAACCTTAACCCCATAACCCTAACCCTAAACTTAAGCCTAACATAACCCCATAACCCTAACTCTAACCCTAACTCTAACCCTAATGCTATCCCTAACCCTAACCCTAACCCTAACCCTAACCCTAACCCCTTAACCTTAATCCCTAAATCCTAAACCCTGAACAACCATAAATCCTAAACCCTGAACAACCCTAAATCATAAACCCTGAATAACCCTAAACACTAACCTCTAAACAACCCTAAACAACCCTAATCACTAAACCATAAACAACCCTAAACACTAAACCCTAAACAACCCTATACCCTAAACCTTAAACACTAAACCCTAAATAACCCTAAACCCTAAACCATTAACACTATACCCTAAACAACACTAAACACTAAACCCAAAACAACCCTAAAACCTAAACCTTAAACACTAAACCTTAAACAACCCTAAACCCTAAACACTAAACCCTAAACAACCCTAAACTTTTTACCCTAAACTCAATACCCTAAACAACCCTAAACCTTAAACAATCCTAAACTCTAAACCCTAAACCCTTAACCTAAACCACCCTAAACCTTAAACAATCCTAAACCCTAAACCTTAAACCCTAAACACTAAACCCTAAACCCTAAACCTAACAATAACGATAACCCTAACCCTAACCCCTAAACTTTACCCTAACCCTAACCCTAACCCTAATCCTAACCCTAACCCTAACCCTAACCCTAACCCTAACCCTAACCCTAAACCTAATCCTAACCCTAACCTTAACCCTAATCCTAACCCTAACCCTAACCCTAACCCTAACCGTAACCATAACACTAAACTCTAAACCCTAAACCTAATCCACCCTAAACCTTAAACAATCCTAAACCAAAAACCTTAGACCCTAAATCCTAAATCTAACAATAAACCTAAACCTAACCCTAAATCTAACCCTAACCCTAACCCTAACCCTAAACCCTCCCTGACTTTAACCCTAACCCTAACCCTAACCCTAAACCTAACCCTGACCCTAATCCTAACACTAAACCTATTTCTAATTCTAACCCTAACACTAATTCTAAACTTAAACCTAACCCCCTATTAATAACCCTAACCCTAACACTAACCCTAACCCCTAACCCTAACCCTAACCCTAACCCTAACCTTACCCTAACCCTAACCGTAACCCTAACCCTAACCCTAACCCTAACCTTAACCCTAACCCTAACCTTAACCCTAACCCTAACCCTAACCCCTAACCCTTACCCAAACCCTAACCCTAACCCTAACCCTAAACCTAACCCTAACCCTAACCATAACCATAACCCTAACCCTAACCCTAACCCTAACCCTAAACCTAACCCTAACCCTAACCTTAACCCTAATCCTAACCCTAACCCTAACCCTAACCCTAACCCTAACCGTAACCATAACACTAAACTCTAAACCCTAAACCTAATCCACCCTAAAACTTAAACAATCCTAAACCATAAACCGTAGACCCTAAACCCTAAATCTAACATTAAACCTAAACCTAACCCTAAATCTAACCCTAACCCTAAACCCTACCTGACCCTAACCCTAACCCTAACCCTAACCCTAACCCTAAACCTAACCCTGACCCTAATCCTAACACTAAACCTATTTCTAATTCTAACCCTAACATTGATCCTAAACTTAACCCTAACCCACTAATAATAACCCTAACCCTAAAACTAACCCTAAACCCTAACCCTAACCCTAACCCTAACCCTAACCTAACCCTAACCCTAACCCTTACCCTAACCCAAACCCTAACACTAACCCCCTAACTTTTACCCTAACTCTAACCCTAACCCTAACCTTTACCATAACCCTAACCCTAACCCTAACCCCATCCCTAACCCTAACCCTAACCGTAACCATAACACTAAACTCTAAACCCTAAACCTAATCCACCCTAAACCTTGAACAATCCTATACCATAAACCTTAAACTCTAAACCCTAAATCTAACAATAAACCTAACCTAACCCTAAATCTAACCCTAACCCTATCCCTAACCCTAAACCTAACCCTGACCCTAACCCTAACCCTAATCCTAACACTAACCATAACCCTAACCCTAACACTAACCCTAACCTTAACCCTAACCCTAACCCTAACCCTAACCCTAACTCTAACCCTAACCCTAACCCTAACCGTAACCATAATACTAAACTCTAAACCCTAAACCTAATCCACCCTAAACCTTAAACAATCCTAAACCATAAACCTTAAACCCTAAACCTTAAATCTAACAATAAACCTAAACCTAACCCTAAATCTAACCCTAACCCTAACCCTAACCCTAAACCTAAACCTGACCCTAACCCTAACCCTAATCCTAACACTAATCATAACCCAAACACTAACCCTAACCCTAACCCTAAACCTAACCCTAAAACTCACACTATCCCTAAGCCTAACACTAAACCCTAAACTTTAAATCTAACCCTAACCCTAAACCTACCCTTAACCCTAACCCTATCCCTAAACCTAACCCTGACATTAATCCTAACACTAACCCTATTTCTAATTCTAACCCTAACACTAATCCTAAACTAAAACCTAACCCCCTAATAATAACCCTAACACTAAACCTAACCCTAACCCTAACCCTAACCCTAACCCTAACACTAACCCCTAACCCCTAACACTAACCCTAACTCTAACCCCTAACCCTAACCCTAACCCTAAACTTAACCCTAACCCTAACCCTAACCCTATCCCTAACCCTAACCCTTACCCTAACACTAACACTAACCTTAACCCTAACCCTAACCTTAACCCTCACCCTAACCCTCACCTTAACCCTAAACCTAACACTATCACTAACCCTAACACCCTAAATCCTAAACCTTAAGCCCCGAAAAACCCTAAACACTAATTCCAAAAGCACCCTAAACTCTATACTATAAACACTAAACGCTAAAAAACCCTAAACCCTAAACCCTAAACACTAAACCCTAAACAAGCCTAAACCCTAAAACCATTAACACTATACCCTAAACAACCCTAAACCCTTAACCCTAAACATTATACCCTAAACCCTAAAACACTATACAACCTTAAACCCTAAACCTTAAAATATCCTAAATCATAAATCCTGAACAAGCCTAAACACTATATCATAAACAACCCTAAAAAACCCTAAACAACTCTAAACGCTAAAACCTAAACAACCCTAACCATTAAAAAATCTTAAACGCTAAATTCTATACCCTAAACCTAAACCACCCTAAAACTTAAACAATCCTAAACCCTAAACCT
>NC_137966.1:29148690-29221190 GCF_963924665.1 Micromys minutus | reverse complement strand
CACTAAACCTATTTTTAATTCTTACCCTAACACTAATCCTAAACTTAACCCTAACCCCCTAATAATAACCCTAACCCTAAAACTAACCCTAAACCCTAACCCTAACCCTAACCCTAACCTAACCTAACCCTAACCCTAACCCTAACCTTAACCCAAACCCTAACACTAACCCCCTAACTTTTACCCTAACCCTAACCCTAACCCTAACCTTTACCATAACCCTAACCCTAACCCTAACCCCATCCCTAACCCTAACCCTAACCGTAACCATAACACTAATCTCTAAACCCTAAACCTAATCCACCCTAAACCTTGAACAATCCTAAACCATAAAACTTAAACCCTAAACCCTAAATCTAACAATAAACCTAAACCTAACCCTAAATCTAACCCTAACCCTATCCCTAACCCTAAACCTAACCCTGAACCTAACCCTAACCCTAATCCTAACACTAACCATAACCCTAACCCTAACACTAACCCTAACCTTAACCCTAACCCTAACCCTAACCCTAACCCTAACCCTAACCCTAACTCTAACCCTAACACTAACCCAAACCGTAACCATAATACTAAACTCTAAACACTAAACCTAATCCACCCTAAACCTTGAACAATCCTAAACCATAAACCTTAAACCCTAAACCTTAAATCTAACAATAAACCTAAACCTAACCCTAAATCTAACCCTAAACCTAACCCTAACCCTAAACCTAAACCTGACCCTAATCCTAACCCTAATCCTAACACTAATCATAACCCAAACACTAACCCTAACCCTAACCCTAAACCTAACCCTAAAACTCACACTATCCCTAATCCTAACACTAAATCCTAAACTTTAAATCTAACCTTAACCCTAACCCTACCCTTAACCCTAACCCTATCCCAAAACCTAACACTGACCCTAATCCTAACACTAACCCTATTTCTAATTCTAACCCTAACACTAATCCTAAACTAAAACCTAACCCCCTAATAATAACCCTAACACTAAACCTAACCCTAATCATAACCCTAACCCTAACCCTAACACTAACCCCTAACCCCTAACACTAACCCTAACCCTAACCCCTAACCCTAACCCTAACCCTAACCTTAACCCTAACCCTAACTCTAACCCTATCCCTAACCCTAACCCTTACCTAACACTAACACTAACCTTAACCCTAACCCTAACCTTAACCCTCAACCTAACCCTCACCTTAACCCTAAACCTAACCCTAACACTAACCCTAACACCCTGAATCCTAAACCTTAAGCCCCGAAAAACCCTAAACACTAATTCCAAAAGCACCCTAAACCCTAAACTATAAACACTAAACGCTAAAAAACCCTAAACCCTAAACCCTAAACACTAAACCTTAAACAAGCCTAAACCCTAAAACCATTAACACTATACCCTAAACAACCCTAAACCCTTAACCCTAAACATTATACCTTAAACCCTAAAACACTATACAACCTTAAACCCTAAACCTTAAAATATCCTAAATCATAAATCCTGAACAACCCTAAACACTAAATTATAAACAACCCTAAAAATCTCTAAACAACTCTAAACGCTAAAACCTAAACAACCCTAACCATTAAAAAATCTTAAACGCTAAATTCTATACCCTAAACCTAAACCACCCTAAAACTTAAACAATCCTAAACCCTAAACCTTAAACCATAAACCCTAAATTTTAAACCATAAATCTAAGAATAACCATAACCCTAAACCTAACCCTAAACCTAAACCTAACCCTAACCCCAACCCTAACCTTAACCCCATAACCCTAACCCTAACCTTAAGCCTAACATAACCCCATAACCCTAACTCTAACCCTAACTCTAACCCTAACTCTAACCCTAATGCTAACCCTAACCCTAACCCTAACCATAACCCTAACCCCTTAACCTTAATCCCTAAATCCTAAACCCTGAAAACCATAAATCCTAAACCCTGAACAACCCTAAATCATAAACCCTGAATAACCCTAAACACTAACCTCTAAACAACCCTAAACAACCCTAATCACTAAACCATAAACAACCCTAAACACTAACCCCTAAACAACCCTATACCCTAAACCTTAAACACTAAACCCTAAATAACCCTAAACCCTAAACCATTAACACTATACCCTAAACAACACTAAACACTAAACCCAAAACAACCCTAAAACCTAAACCTTAAACACTAAACCTTAAACAACCCTAAACCCTAAACACTAAACCCTAAACAACCCTAAACTTTTAACCCTAAACTCTATACCCTTAACAACCCTAAACCTTAAACAATCCTAAACTCTAAACCCTAAACGCTTAACCTAAACCACCCTAAACCTTAAACAATCCTAAACCCTAAACCTTAAACCCTAAACACTAAACCCTAAACCCTAAACCTAACAATAAACATAACCCTAACCCTAACCCCTAACCCTTACCCTAACCCTAACCCTAACCCTAATCCTAACCATAACCCTAACCCTAACCCTAACCCTAACCCTAACCCTAAACCTAATCCTAACCCTAACCTTAATCCTAATCCTAACTCTTACCCTAACCCTAACCCTAACCGTAACCATAACACTAAACTCTAAACCCTAAACCTAATCCACCCTAAACCTTAAACAATCTTAAACCATAAACCTTAGACCCTAAATCCTAAATCTAACAATAAACCTAAACCTAACCCTAAATCTAACCCTAACCCTAACCCTAACCCTAAACCCTCCCTGACTTTAACCCTAACCCTAACCCTAACCCTAACACTAAACCTAACCCTGACCCTAATCCTAACACTAACCCTATTTCTAATTCTAACCCTAACACTAATCCTAAACTTAAACCTAACCCCCTAATAATAACCCTAACCCTAACACTAACCCTAACCCCTAACCCTAACCCTAACCCTAACCCTAAACTTACCCTAACCCTAACCCTAACCCTAACCCTAACCCTAACCCTAACCCTAACCTTAACCCTAACCCTAACCTTAACCCTAACCCTAACCCTAACCCCTAACCCTTACCCAAACCCTAACCCTAACCCTAAACCTAAACCTAACCCTAGCCCTAACCCTAACCATAACCCTAACCCTAACCCTAACCCTAAACCTAACCCAAACCCTAACCTTAACCCTAACCCTAACCCTAACCGTAACCATAACATTAAACTCTAAACCCTAAACCTAATCCACCCTAAACCTTAAACAATCCTAAACCATAAACCGTAGACCCTAAACCCTAAATCTAACATTAAACCTAAACCTAACCATAAATCTAACCCTAACCCTAAACCCTCCCTGACCCTAACCCTAACTTTAACCCTAACCCTAACCCTAAACCTAACCCTGACCCTAATCCTAACACTAAACCTATTTCTAATTCTAACCCTAACACTAATCCTAAACTTAACCCTAACCCCCTAACCCTAACCCTAACCCTAAAACTAACCCTAAACCCTAACCCTAACCCTAAACCTAACCCTAACCCTAACCTAACCCTAACCCTAACCCTAACCCTAACACAAATCCTAACACTAACCCCCTAACTTTTACTCTAACCCTAACCCTAACCCTAACCTTTACCATAACCCTAACCCTAACCCTAACCTAACCCTAACCCTAACCCTAACCCTAACCCTAACCTAACCCTAACCCTAACCCTAACCCTAACCCTAACCCTAACACTAACCCCTAACCCTTACCCTAACCCTAACCCTAACCCTAACCCTAACCATTACCCTAACCCTAACCCTAACCCTAACCCTAACCCTAATCCCATCCCTAACCCTAACACTAACCGTAACCATAACACTAAACTCTAAACCCTAAACCTAATCCACCCTAAACCTTGAACAATCCTAAACCATAAACCTTAAACCCTAAACCCTAAATCTAACAATAAACCTAAACCTAACCCTAAATCTAACCCTAACCCTATCCCTAACCCTAAACCTAACCCTGACCCTAACCCTAACCCTAATCCTAACACTAACCATAACCCTAACTCTAACACTAACCCTAACCTTAACCCTAACCCTAACCCTAAACCTAACCCTAACCCTAACTCTAACCCTAACCCTAACCATAACCGTAACCATAATACTAAACTCTAAACCCTAAACCTAATCCACCCTAAACCTTAAACAATCCTAAACCATAAACCTTAAACCCTAAACCTTAAATCTAACAATAAACCTAAACCTAACCCTAAATCTAACCCTAACCCTAACCCTAACCCTAAACCTAAACCTGACCCTAACCCTAACCCTAATCCTAACACTAATCATAACCCAAACACTAACCCTAACCCTAACCCTAAACCTAACCCTAAAACTCACACTATCCCTAATCCTAACACTAAACCCTAAACTTTAAATCTAACCCTAAATCTAACCCTTCCCTTAACCCTAACCCTATCCCTAAACCTAACCCTGACCCTAATCCTAACACTAACCCTATTTCTAATTCTAACCCTAACACTAATCCTAAACTAAAACCTAACCCCCTAATAATAACCCTAACACTAAACCTAACCCTAACCCTAACCCTAACCCTAACCCTAACCCTAACACTAAACCCTAACCCCTAACACTAACCCTAACCCTAACCCCTAACCCTAACCCTAACCCTAACCTTAACCCTAACCCTAACCCTAACCCTATCCCTAACCCTAACCCTTACCCTAACACTAACACTAACCTTAACCCTAACCCTAACCTTAACCCTCACCCTAACCCTCACATTACCCCTAAACCTAACCCTAACACTAACCCTAACACCCTAAATCCTAAACCTTAAGCCTCGAAAAACCCTAAACACTAATTCCAAAAGCACCCTAAACCCTAAACTATAAACACTAAACGCTAAAAAACCCTAAACCCTAAACCCTAAACACTAAACCCTAAACAAGATTAAACCCTAAAACCATTAACACTATACCCTAAAAAACCCTAAACCCTTAACCCTAAACATTATACCCTAAACCCTAAAACACTATACAACCTTAAACCCTAAACCTTAAAATATCCTAAATCATAAATCCTGAACAACCCTAAACACTAAATTATAAACAACCCTAAAAAACCCTAAACAACTCTAAACGCTAAAACCTAAACAACCCTAACCATTAAAAAATCTTAAACGCTAAATTCTATACCCTAAACCTAAACCACCCTAAAACTTAAACAATCCTAACCCCTAAACCTTAAACCATAAACCCTAAATTTTAAACCATAAATCTAAGAATAACCATAACCCTAACCCTAGCCCTAAACCTAAACCTAACCCTAACCCCAACCCTAACCTTAACCCCATAACCCTAACCCTAAACTTAAGCCTAACATAACCCCATAACCCTAACTCTAACCCTAACTCTAACCCTAATGCTATCCCTAACCCTAACCCTAACCCTAACCCTAACCCTAACCCCTTAACCTTAATCCCTAAATCCTAAACCCTGAACAACCATAAATCCTAAACCCTGAACAACCCTAAATCATAAACCCTGAATAACCCTAAACACTAACCTCTAAACAACCCTAAACAACCCTAATCACTAAACCATAAACAACCCTAAACACTAAACCCTAAACAACCCTATACCCTAAACCTTAAACACTAAACCCTAAATAACCCTAAACCCTAAACCATTAACACTATACCCTAAACAACACTAAACACTAAACCCAAAACAACCCTAAAACCTAAACCTTAAACACTAAACCTTAAACAACCCTAAACCCTAAACACTAAACCCTAAACAACCCTAAACTTTTTACCCTAAACTCAATACCCTAAACAACCCTAAACCTTAAACAATCCTAAACTCTAAACCCTAAACCCTTAACCTAAACCACCCTAAACCTTAAACAATCCTAAACCCTAAACCTTAAACCCTAAACACTAAACCCTAAACCCTAAACCTAACAATAACGATAACCCTAACCCTAACCCCTAAACTTTACCCTAACCCTAACCCTAACCCTAATCCTAACCCTAACCCTAACCCTAACCCTAACCCTAACCCTAACCCTAAACCTAATCCTAACCCTAACCTTAACCCTAATCCTAACCCTAACCCTAACCCTAACCCTAACCGTAACCATAACACTAAACTCTAAACCCTAAACCTAATCCACCCTAAACCTTAAACAATCCTAAACCAAAAACCTTAGACCCTAAATCCTAAATCTAACAATAAACCTAAACCTAACCCTAAATCTAACCCTAACCCTAACCCTAACCCTAAACCCTCCCTGACTTTAACCCTAACCCTAACCCTAACCCTAAACCTAACCCTGACCCTAATCCTAACACTAAACCTATTTCTAATTCTAACCCTAACACTAATTCTAAACTTAAACCTAACCCCCTATTAATAACCCTAACCCTAACACTAACCCTAACCCCTAACCCTAACCCTAACCCTAACCCTAACCTTACCCTAACCCTAACCGTAACCCTAACCCTAACCCTAACCCTAACCTTAACCCTAACCCTAACCTTAACCCTAACCCTAACCCTAACCCCTAACCCTTACCCAAACCCTAACCCTAACCCTAACCCTAAACCTAACCCTAACCCTAACCATAACCATAACCCTAACCCTAACCCTAACCCTAACCCTAACCCTAAACCTAACCCTAACCCTAACCTTAACCCTAATCCTAACCCTAACCCTAACCCTAACCCTAACCCTAACCGTAACCATAACACTAAACTCTAAACCCTAAACCTAATCCACAATAAAACTTAAACAATCCTAAACCATAAACCGTAGACCCTAAACCCTAAATCTAACATTAAACCTAAACCTAACCCTAAATCTAACCCTAACCCTAAACCCTACCTGACCCTAACCCTAACCCTAACCCTAACCCTAACCCTAAACCTAACCCTGACCCTAATCCTAACACTAAACCTATTTCTAATTCTAACCCTAACATTAATCCTAAACTTAACCCTAACCCACTAATAATAACCCTAACCCTAAAACTAACCCTAAACCCTAACCCTAACCCTAACCCTAACCCTAACCTAACCCTAACCCTAACCCTTACCCTAACCCAAACCCTAACACTAACCCCCTAACTTTTACCCTAACTCTAACCCTATCCCTAACCTTTACCATAACCCTAACCCTAACCCTAACCCCATCCCTAACCCTAACCCTAACCGTAACCATAACACTAAACTCTAAACCCTAAACCTAATCCACCCTAAACCTTGAACAATCCTATACCATAAACCTTAAACTCTAAACCCTAAATCTAACAATAAACCTAACCTAACCCTAAATCTAACCCTAACCCTATCCCTAACCCTAAACCTAACCCTGACCCTAACCCTAACCCTAATCCTAACACTAACCATAACCCTAACCCTAACACTAACCCTAACCTTAACCCTAACCCTAACCCTAACCCTAACCCTAACTCTAACCCTAACCCTAACCCTAACCGTAACCATAATACTAAACTCTAAACCCTAAACCTAATCCACCCTAAACCTTAAACAATCCTAAACCATAAACCTTAAACCCTAAACCTTAAATCTAACAATAAACCTAAACCTAACCCTAAATCTAACCCTAACCCTAACCCTAAACCTAAACCTAAACCTGACCCTAACCCTAACCCTAATCCTAACACTAATCATAACCCAAACACTAACCCTAACCCTAACCCTAAACCTAACCCTAAAACTCACACTATCCCTAAGCCTAACACTAAACCCTAAACTTTAAATCTAACCCTAACCCTAAACCTACCCTTAACCCTAACCCTATCCCTAAACCTAACCCTGACATTAATCCTAACACTAACCCTATTTCTAATTCTAACCCTAACACTAATCCTAAACTAAAACCTAACCCCCTAATAATAACCCTAACACTAAACCTAACCCTAACCCTAACCCTAACCCTAACCCTAACACTAACCCCTAACCCCTAACACTAACCCTAACTCTAACCCCTAACCCTAACCCTAACCCTAAACTTAACCCTAACCCTAACCCTAACCCTATCCCTAACCCTAACCCTTACCCTAACACTAACACTAACCTTAACCCTAACCCTAACCTTAACCCTCACCCTAACCCTCACCTTAACCCTAAACCTAACACTATCACTAACCCTAACACCCTAAATCCTAAACCTTAAGCCCCGAAAAACCCTAAACACTAATTCCAAAAGCACCCTAAACTCTATACTATAAACACTAAACGCTAAAAAACCCTAAACCCTAAACCCTAAACACTAAACCCTAAACAAGCCTAAACCCTAAAACCATTAACACTATACCCTAAACAACCCTAAACCCTTAACCCTAAACATTATACCCTAAACCCTAAAACACTATACAACCTTAAACCCTAAACCTTAAAATATCCTAAATCATAAATCCTGAACAAGCCTAAACACTATATCATAAACAACCCTAAAAAACCCTAAACAACTCTAAACGCTAAAACCTAAACAACCCTAACCATTAAAAAATCTTAAACGCTAAATTCTATACCCTAAACCTAAACCACCCTAAAACTTAAACAATCCTAAACCCTAAACCTTAAACCATAAACCCTAAATTTTAAACCATAAATCTAAGAATAACCATAACCCTAACCCTAACCCTAACCCTAAACCTAAACCTAACCCTAACCCCAACCCTAACTTTAACCCCATAACCCTAACCCTAACCTTAAGCCTAACATAAGCCCGTAACCCTAACTCTAACCCTAACTCTAACCCTAATGCTAACCCTAACCCTAACCCTAACCCTAACCCTAACCCTAACCCCTTAACCTTAATCCCTAAATCCTAAACCCTGAACAACCATAAATCCTAAACCCTGAACAACCCTAAATCATAAACCCTGAATAACCCTAAACACTAACCTCTAAACAACCCTAAACAACCCTAATCACTAAACCATAAACAACCCTAAAAACTAAACCCTAAACAACCCTATACCCTAAACCTTAAACACTAAACCCTAAATAACCCTAAACCCTAAACCATTAACACTATACCCTAAACAACACTAAACACTAAACCCAAAACAACCCTAAATTTTAACCCTAAACACTATACCCTAAACAACCCTAAACCTTAAACAATCCTAAACTCTAAACCCTAAACCCTTAACCCAAACCACCCTAAATCTTAAACAATCCTAAACCCTAAACCTTAAACCCTAAACACTAAACCCTAAACCCTAAACCTAACAATAACCATAACCCTAAGCTAACCCCTAACCCTTACCCTAACCCTAACCCTAATCCTAATCTTAACCCTAACCCTACCCCTAACCCTAACCCTAACCCTAACCCTAAACCTAAACCTAATCCTAACCCTAACCTTAACCCTAATCCTAACCCTAACCCTAACCCTAACCCTAACCGTAACCATAACACTAAACTCTAAACCCTAAACCTAATCCACCCTAAACCTTAAACAATCATAAACCATAAACCTTAGACCCTAAATCCTAAATCTAACAATAAACCTAAACCTAACCCTAAATCTTACCCTAACCCTAACCCTAACCCTAAACCCTCCCTGACCCTAACCCTCACCCTAACCCTAACCCTAACCCTAAACCTAACCCTGACCCTAATCCTAACACTAAACCTATTTCTAATTCTAACCCTAACACTCATCCTAAACTTAAACCTAACCCCCTAATAATAACCCTAACCCTAACACTAACACTAACCCCTAACCCTAACCCTAACCCTAACCCTAACCCTAACCTAACCCTAACCCTAACCCTAACCCTAACCTTAACACTAACCCCTAACCCTTACCCTAACCCTAACCCTAACCCTAACCCTAACCATTACCCTAACCCTAACCCTAACCCTAAGCCTAACACTTGCCGTAACCATAACACTAAACTCTAAACCCTAAACCTAAGACACCCTAAACCTTAAACAATCCTAAACCATAAACCTTAAACCCTAAAATCTAAATCTAACAATAAACCTAAACCTGACCCTAAATCTAACCCTAACCCTAACCCTAACCCTAACCCTAACCCTAAACCTAACCCTGACCCTAACCCTAACCCTAATCCTAACACTAACCATAACCATAACTCTAACCCTAACTCTAACCCTAACTCTAACCCTAATGCTAACCCTAACCCTAACCCTAACCCTAACCCTAACCCTAACCCCTAAACCTTAATCCCTAAATCCTAAACCCTGAACAACCATAAATCCTAAACCCTGAACAACCCTAAATCATAAACGCTGAATAACCCTAAACACTAACCTCTAAACAAACCTAAACAACCCTAATCACTAAACCATAAACAACCCTAAACACTAAACCCTAAACAACCCTATACCCTAAACCTTAAACACTAAACCCTAAATAACCCTAAACCCTAAACCATTAACACTATACCCTAAATAACACTAAACACTAAACCCAAAACAACCCTAAAACCTAAACCTTAAACACTAAACCTTAAACAACCCTAAACCCTAAACACTAAACCCTAAACAACCCTATACTTTTAACCCTAAATACTGTACCCTAAAAAACCCTAAACCTTAAACAATCCTAAACTCTAAACCCTAAAACCTTAACCTAAACCACCCTAAATCTTAAACAATCCTAAACCCTAAACCTTAAACCCTAAACACTAAACCCTAAACCCTAAACCTAACAATAAACATAACCCTAACACTAACCCCTAACCCTTACCCTAACCCTAACCCTAACCCTAATCCTAACCCTAACCCTAACCCTAACCCTAACCCTAACCCTAACCCTAAACCTAATCCTAACCCTAACCTTAACCCTAACCCTAACCCTAACCCTAACCCTAACCCTAACCCTAACCCTAACCCTAACCTAAACCTAATCCTAACCCTAACCTTAACCCTAATCCTAAACCTAACCCTAACCCTAACCCTAACCGTAACCATAACACTAGACTCTAAACCCTAAACCTAATCCACCCTAAACCTTAAACAATCCTAAACCATAAACCTTAGACCCTAAAGCCTAAATCTAACAATAAACCAAAACCTAACTCTAAATCTAACCCTAACCCTAACCCTAACCCTAAACCCTCTCTGACCCTAACCCTAACCCTAACCCTAACCCTAAACCTAAACCTAACCCTGACCCTAATCTTAACACTAACCCTATTTCTAATTCTAACCCTAACACTAATCCTAAACTTAAACCTAACCCCCTAATAATAACCCTAACCCTAACACTAACCCTAACCCCTAACCCTAACCCTAACCCTAACACTAACCCTAACCTAACCCTAACCCTAACCCTAACCCTAACCCTAACACTAAACCCTAACCCTTACCCTAACCCTAACCCTAACCCTAAGCATTACCCTAACCCTAACCCTAACCCTAACCCTAACCCTAACCCTAACCCTAACCTAACACTAACACTAACCGTAACCATAACACTAAACTCTAAACCATAAACCTAATCCACCCTAAACCTTAAATCATCCTAAACCATAAACCTTAAACCCTAAACCCTAAATCTAACAATAAACCTAAACCTGACCCTAAATCTAACCCTAACCCTAACCCTAACCCTAAACCTAACCCTGACCCTAACCCTAACACTAATCCTAACACTAACCATAACCCTAACCATAACCCTAACATTAACCTTAACCCTAACCCTAACCCTAACCCTAACCCTAACCCTAACCCTAACCGTAACCATAATACTAAACTCTAAACCCTAAACCTAATCCACCCTAAACCTTGAACAATCCTAAACCATAAACCTTAAACCCTAAACCCTAAATCTAACAATAAACCTAAACCTAACCCTAAATCTAACCCTAACCCTATCCCTAACCCTAAACCTAACCCTGACCCTAACCCTAACCCTAATCCTAACACTAACCATAACCCTAACCCTAACACTAACCCTAACCTTAACCCTACCCCTAACCCTAACCCTAACCCTAACCCTAAATCTAACCCTAACTCTAACCCTAACCGTAACCATAATACTAAACTCTAAACCCTAAACCTAATCCACCCTAAACCTTGAACAATCCTAAACCATAAACCTTAAACCCTAAACCCTAAATCTAACAATAAACTTAAACCTAACCCTAAATCTAACCCTAACCCTAACCCTAACCCTAAACCTAAACCTGATCTAACCCTAACCCTAATCCTAACACTAATCATAACCCAAACACTAACCCTAACCTAACCCTAAACCTAACCCTAAAACTCACACTATCCCTAATCCTAACACTAAACCCTAAACTTTAAATCTAACCCTAACCCTAACCCTACCCTTAACCCTAACCCTATCCCTAAACCTAACCCTGACCCTAATCCTAACACTAACCCTATTTCTAATTCTAACCCTAACACTAATCCTAAATTAAAACCTAACCCCCTAATAATAACCCTAACACTAAACCTAACCCTAACCCTAACCCTAACCCTAACCCTAACACTAACCCCTAACCCCTAACACTAACCCTTACCCTAACCCCTAACCCTAACCCTAACCCTAACCTTAACCCTAACCCTAAACCTAACCCTATCCCTAACCCTAACCTTTACCCTAACACTAAAACTAACCTTAACCCTAACCCTAACCTTAACCCTCACCCTAACCCTCACCTTAACCCTAAACATAACCCTAACACTAACCCTAACACCCTAAATCCTAAACCTTAAACCCCGAAAAACCCTAAACACTAATTCCAAAAGCACCCTAAACCCTAAACTATAAACACTAAACGCTAAAAAACCCTAAACAATAAACCCTAAACACTAAACCCTAAACAAGCCTAAACCCTAAAACCGTTAACACTATACCCTAAACAACCCTAAACCCTTAACCCTAAACATTATACCCTAAACCCTAAAACACTATACAAACTTAAACCCTAAACCTTAAAATATCCTAAATCATAAATCCAGAACAACCCTAAAAACTAAATTATAAACAACCCTAAAAAACCCTAATCAACTCTAAACGCTAAAACCTAAACAACCCTAACCATTAAACAATCTTAAACGCTAAATTCTATACCCTAAACCTAAACCACCCTAAAACTTAAACAATCCTAAACCCTAAACCTTAAACCATAAACCCTAAATTTTAAACCATAAATCTAAGAATAACCATAACACTAACCCTAACCCTAAACCTAAACCTAACCCTAACCCCAACCCTAACCTTAACCCCATAACCCTAACCCTAACCTTAAGCCTAACATAACCCCATAACCCTAACTCTAACCCTAACTCTAACCCTAACTCTAACCCTAATGCTAACCCTAACCCTAACCCTAACCCTAACCCTAACCCCTTAACCTTAATCCCTAAATCCTAAACCCTGAACAACCATAAATCCTAAACCCTGAACAACCCTAAATCATAAACCCTGAATAACCCTAAACACTAACCTCTAAACAACCCTAAACAACCCTAATCACTAAACCATAAACAACCCTAAACACTAACCCCTAAACAACCCTATACCCTAAACCTTAAACACTAAACCCTAAATAACCCTAAACCCTAAACCATTAACACTATACCCTAAACAACACTAAACACTAAACCCAAAACAACCCTAAAACCTAAACCTTAAACACTAAACCTTAAACAACCCTAAACCCTAAACACTAAACCCTAAACAACCCTAAACTTTTAACCCTAAACTCTATACCCTTAACAACCCTAAACCTTAAACAATCCTAAACTCTAAACCCTAAACGCTTAACCTAAACCACCCTAAACCTTAAACAATCCTAAACCCTAAACCTTAAACCCTAAACACTAAACCCTAAACCCTAAACCTAACAATAAACATAACCCTAACCCTAACCCCTAACCCTTACCCTAACCCTAACCCTAACCCTAATCCTAACCATAACCCTAACCCTAACCCTAACCCTAACCCTAACCCTAAACCTAATCCTAACCCTAACCTTAATCCTAATCCTAACTCTTACCCTAACCCTAACCCTAACCGTAACCATAACACTAAACTCTAAACCCTAAACCTAATCCACCCTAAACCTTAAACAATCCTAAACCATAAACCTTAGACCCTAAATCCTAAATCTAACAATAAACCTAAACCTAACCCTAAATCTAACCCTAACCCTAACCCTAACCCTAAACCCTCCCTGACTTTAACCCTAACCCTAACCCTAACCCTAACACTAAACCTAACCCTGACCCTAATCCTAACACTAACCCTATTTCTAATTCTAACCCTAACACTAATCCTAAACTTAAACCTAACCCCCTAATAATAACCCTAACCCTAACACTAACCCTAACCCCTAACCCTAACCCTAACCCTAACCCTAAACTTACCCTAACCCTAACCCTAACCCTAACCCTAACCCTAACCCTAACCCTAACCTTAACCCTAACCCTAACCTTAACCCTAACCCTAACCCTAACCCCTAACCCTTACCCAAACCCTAACCCTAACCCTAAACCTAAACCTAACCCTAGCCCTAACCCTAACCATAACCCTAACCCTAACCCTAACCCTAAACCTAACCCTAACCCTAACCTTAACCCTAACCCTAACCCTAACCGTAACCATAACATTAAACTCTAAACCCTAAACCTAATCCACCCTAAACCTTAAACAATCCTAAACCATAAACCGTAGACCCTAAACCCTAAATCTAACATTAAACCTAAACCTAACCATAAATCTAACCCTAACCCTAAACCCTCCCTGACCCTAACCCTAACTTTAACCCTAACCCTAACCCTAAACCTAACCCTGACCCTAATCCTAACACTAAACCTATTTCTAATTCTAACCCTAACACTAATCCTAAACTTAACCCTAACCCCCTAACCCTAACCCTAACCCTAAAACTAACCCTAAACCCTAACCCTAACCCTAAACCTAACCCTAACCCTAACCTAACCCTAACCCTAACCCTAACCCTAACACAAATCCTAACACTAACCCCCTAACTTTTACTCTAACCCTAACCCTAACCCTAACCTTTACCATAACCCTAACCCTAACCCTAACCTAACCCTAACCCTAACCCTAACCCTAACCCTAACCTAACCCTAACCCTAACCCTAACCCTAACCCTAACCCTAACACTAACCCCTAACCCTTACCCTAACCCTAACCCTAACCCTAACCCTAACCATTACCCTAACCCTAACCCTAACCCTAACCCTAACCCTAATCCCATCCCTAACCCTAACACTAACCGTAACCATAACACTAAACTCTAAACCCTAAACCTAATCCACCCTAAACCTTGAACAATCCTAAACCATAAACCTTAAACCCTAAACCCTAAATCTAACAATAAACCTAAACCTAACCCTAAATCTAACCCTAACCCTATCCCTAACCCTAAACCTAACCCTGACCCTAACCCTAACCCTAATCCTAACACTAACCATAACCCTAACTCTAACACTAACCCTAACCTTAATCCTAACCCTAACCCTAAACCTAACCCTAACCCTAACTCTAACCCTAACCCTAACCATAACCGTAACCATAATACTAAACTCTAAACCCTAAACCTAATCCACCCTAAACCTTAAACAATCCTAAACCATAAACCTTAAACCCTAAACCTTAAATCTAACAATAAACCTAAACCTAACCCTAAATCTAACCCTAACCCTAACCCTAACCCTAAACCTAAACCTGACCCTAACCCTAACCCTAATCCTAACACTAATCATAACCCAAACACTAACCCTAACCCTAACCCTAAACCTAACCCTAAAACTCACACTATCCCTAATCCTAACACTAAACCCTAAACTTTAAATCTAACCCTAAATCTAACCCTTCCCTTAACCCTAACCCTATCCCTAAACCTAACCCTGACCCTAATCCTAACACTAACCCTATTTCTAATTCTAACCCTAACACTAATCCTAAACTAAAACCTAACCCCCTAATAATAACCCTAACACTAAACCTAACCCTAACCCTAACCCTAACCCTAACCCTAACCCTAACACTAAACCCTAACCCCTAACACTAACCCTAACCCTAACCCCTAACCCTAACCCTAACCCTAACCTTAACCCTAACCCTAACCCTAACCCTATCCCTAACCCTAACCCTTACCCTAACACTAACACTAACCTTAACCCTAACCCTAACCTTAACCCTCACCCTAACCCTCACATTACCCCTAAACCTAACCCTAACACTAACCCTAACACCCTAAATCCTAAACCTTAAGCCTCGAAAAACCCTAAACACTAATTCCAAAAGCACCCTAAACCCTAAACTATAAACACTAAACGCTAAAAAACCCTAAACCCCAAAACCCTAAACACTAAACCCTAAACAAGATTAAACCCTAAAACCATTAACACTATACCCTAAAAAACCCTAAACCCTTAACCCTAAACATTATACCCTAAACCCTAAAACACTATACAACCTTAAACCCTAAACCTTAAAATATCCTAAATCATAAATCCTGAACAACCCTAAACACTAAATTATAAACAACCCTAAAAAACCCTAAACAACTCTAAACGCTAAAACCTAAACAACCCTAACCATTAAAAAATCTTAAACGCTAAATTCTATACCCTAAACCTAAACCACCCTAAAACTTAAACAATCCTAACCCCTAAACCTTAAACCATAAACCCTAAATTTTAAACCATAAATCTAAGAATAACCATAACCCTAACCCTAGCCCTAAACCTAAACCTAACCCTAACCCCAACCCTAACCTTAACCCCATAACCCTAACCCTAAACTTAAGCCTAACATAACCCCATAACCCTAACTCTAACCCTAACTCTAACCCTAATGCTATCCCTAACCCTAACCCTAACCCTAACCCTAACCCTAACCCCTTAACCTTAATCCCTAAATCCTAAACCCTGAACAACCATAAATCCTAAACCCTGAACAACCCTAAATCATAAACCCTGAATAACCCTAAACACTAACCTCTAAACAACCCTAAACAACCCTAATCACTAAACCATAAACAACCCTAAACACTAAACCCTAAACAACCCTATACCCTAAACCTTAAACACTAAACCCTAAATAACCCTAAACCCTAAACCATTAACACTATACCCTAAACAACACTAAACACTAAACCCAAAACAACCCTAAAACCTAAACCTTAAACACTAAACCTTAAACAACCCTAAACCCTAAACACTAAACCCTAAACAACCCTAAACTTTTTACCCTAAACTCAATACCCTAAACAACCCTAAACCTTAAACAATCCTAAACTCTAAACCCTAAACCCTTAACCTAAACCACCCTAAACCTTAAACAATCCTAAACCCTAAACCTTAAACCCTAAACACTAAACCCTAAACCCTAAACCTAACAATAACGATAACCCTAACCCTAACCCCTAAACTTTACCCTAACCCTAACCCTAACCCTAATCCTAACCCTAACCCTAACCCTAACCCTAACCCTAACCCTAACCCTAAACCTAATCCTAACCCTAACCTTAACCCTAATCCTAACCCTAACCCTAACCCTAACCCTAACCGTAACAATAACACTAAACTCTAAACCCTAAACCTAATCCACCCTAAACCTTAAACAATCCTAAACCAAAAACCTTAGACCCTAAATCCTAAATCTAACAATAAACCTAAACCTAACCCTAAATCTAACCCTAACCCTAACCCTAACCCTAAACCCTCCCTGACTTTAACCCTAACCCTAACCCTAACCCTAAACCTAACCCTGACCCTAATCCTAACACTAAACCTATTTCTAATTCTAACCCTAACACTAATTCTAAACTTAAACCTAACCCCCTATTAATAACCCTAACCCTAACACTAACCCTAACCCCTAACCCTAACCCTAACCCTAACCCTAACCTTACCCTAACCCTAACCGTAACCCTAACCCTAACCCTAACCCTAACCTTAACCCTAACCCTAACCTTAACCCTAACCCTAACCCTAACCCCTAACCCTTACCCAAACCCTAACCCTAACCCTAACCCTAAACCTAACCCTAACCCTAACCATAACCATAACCCTAACCCTAACCCTAACCCTAACCCTAAACCTAACCCTAACCCTAACCTTAACCCTAATCCTAACCCTAACCCTAACCCTAACCCTAACCCTAACCGTAACCATAACACTAAACTCTAAACCCTAAACCTAATCCACCCTAAAACTTAAACAATCCTAAACCATAAACCGTAGACCCTAAACCCTAAATCTAACATTAAACCTAAACCTAACCCTAAATCTAACCCTAACCCTAAACCCTACCTGACCCTAACCCTAACCCTAACCCTAACCCTAACCCTAAACCTAACCCTGACCCTAATCCTAACACTAAACCTATTTCTAATTCTAACCCTAACATTAATCCTAAACTTAACCCTAACCCACTAATAATAACCCTAACCCTAAAACTAACCCTAAACCCTAACCCTAACCCTAACCCTAACCCTAACCTAACCCTAACCCTAACCCTTACCCTAACCCAAACCCTAACACTAACCCCCTAACTTTTACCCTAACTCTAACCCTAACCCTAACCTTTACCATAACCCTAACCCTAACCCTAACCCCATCCCTAACCCTAACCCTAACCGTAACCATAACACTAAACTCTAAACCCTAAACCTAATCCACCCTAAACCTTGAACAATCCTATACCATAAACCTTAAACTCTAAACCCTAAATCTAACAATAAACCTAACCTAACCCTAAATCTAACCCTAACCCTATCCCTAACCCTAAACCTAACCCTGACCCTAACCCTAACCCTAATCCTAACACTAACCATAACCCTAACCCTAACACTAACCCTAACCTTAACCCTAACCCTAACCCTAACCCTAACCCTAACTCTAACCCTAACCCTAACCCTAACCGTAACCATAATACTAAACTCTAAACCCTAAACCTAATCCACCCTAAACCTTAAACAATCCTAAACCATAAACCTTAAACCCTAAACCTTAAATCTAACAATAAACCTAAACCTAACCCTAAATCTAACCCTAACCCTAACCCTAACCCTAAACCTAAACCTGACCCTAACCCTAACCCTAATCCTAACACTAATCATAACCCAAACACTAACCCTAACCCTAACCCTAAACCTAACCCTAAAACTCACACTATCCCTAAGCCTAACACTAAACCCTAAACTTTAAATCTAACCCTAACCCTAAACCTACCCTTAACCCTAACCCTATCCCTAAACCTAACCCTGACATTAATCCTAACACTAACCCTATTTCTAATTCTAACCCTAACACTAATCCTAAACTAAAACCTAACCCCCTAATAATAACCCTAACACTAAACCTAACCCTAACCCTAACCCTAACCCTAACCCTAACACTAACCCCTAACCCCTAACACTAACCCTAACTCTAACCCCTAACCCTAACCCTAACCCTAAACTTAACCCTAACCCTAACCCTAACCCTATCCCTAACCCTAACCCTTACCCTAACACTAACACTAACCTTAACCCTAACCCTAACCTTAACCCTCACCCTAACCCTCACCTTAACCCTAAACCTAACACTATCACTAACCCTAACACCCTAAATCCTAAACCTTAAGCCCCGAAAAACCCTAAACACTAATTCCAAAAGCACCCTAAACTCTATACTATAAACACTAAACGCTAAAAAACCCTAAACCCTAAACCCTAAACACTAAACCCTAAACAAGCCTAAACCCTAAAACCATTAACACTATACCCTAAACAACCCTAAACCCTTAACCCTAAACATTATACCCTAAACCCTAAAACACTATACAACCTTAAACCCTAAACCTTAAAATATCCTAAATCATAAATCCTGAACAAGCCTAAACACTATATCATAAACAACCCTAAAAAACCCTAAACAACTCTAAACGCTAAAACCTAAACAACCCTAACCATTAAAAAATCTTAAACGCTAAATTCTATACCCTAAACCTAAACCACCCTAAAACTTAAACAATCCTAAACCCTAAACCTTAAACCATAAACCCTAAATTTTAAACCATAAATCTAAGAATAACCATAACCCTAACCCTAACCCTAACCCTAAACCTAAACCTAACCCTAACCCCAACCCTAACTTTAACCCCATAACCCTAACCCTAACCTTAAGCCTAACATAAGCCCGTAACCCTAACTCTAACCCTAACTCTAACCCTAATGCTAACCCTAACCCTAACCCTAACCCTAACCCTAACCCTAACCCTAACCCCTTAACCTTAATCCCTAAATCCTAAACCCTGAACAACCATAAATCCTAAACCCTGAACAACCCTAAATCATAAACCCTGAATAACCCTAAACACTAACCTCTAAACAACCCTAAACAACCCTAATCACTAAACCATAAACAACCCTAAAAACTAAACCCTAAACAACCCTATACCCTAAACCTTAAACACTAAACCCTAAATAACCCTAAACCCTAAACCATTAACACTATACCCTAAACAACACTAAACACTAAACCCAAAACAACCCTAAATTTTAACCCTAAACACTATACCCTAAACAACCCTAAACCTTAAACAATCCTAAACTCTAAACCCTAAACCCTTAACCCAAACCACCCTAAATCTTAAACAATCCTAAACCCTAAACCTTAAACCCTAAACACTAAACCCTAAACCCTAAACCTAACAATAACCATAACCCTAAGCTAACCCCTAACCCTTACCCTAACCCTAACCCTAATCCTAATCTTAACCCTAACCCTACCCCTAACCCTAACCCTAACCCTAACCCTAAACCTAAACCTAATCCTAACCCTAACCTTAACCCTAATCCTAACCCTAACCCTAACCCTAACCCTAACCGTAACCATAACACTAAACTCTAAACCCTAAACCTAATCCACCCTAAACCTTAAACAATCATAAACCATAAACCTTAGACCCTAAATCCTAAATCTAACAATAAACCTAAACCTAACCCTAAATCTTACCCTAACCCTAACCCTAACCCTAAACCCTCCCTGACCCTAACCCTCACCCTAACCCTAACCCTAACCCTAAACCTAACCCTGACCCTAATCCTAACACTAAACCTATTTCTAATTCTAACCCTAACACTCATCCTAAACTTAAACCTAACCCCCTAATAATAACCCTAACCCTAACACTAACACTAACCCCTAACCCTAACCCTAACCCTAACCCTAACCCTAACCTAACCCTAACCCTAACCCTAACCCTAACCTTAACACTAACCCCTAACCCTTACCCTAACCCTAACCCTAACCCTAACCCTAACCATTACCCTAACCCTAACCCTAACCCTAAGCCTAACACTTGCCGTAACCATAACACTAAACTCTAAACCCTAAACCTAAGACACCCTAAACCTTAAACAATCCTAAACCATAAACCTTAAACCCTAAAATCTAAATCTAACAATAAACCTAAACCTGACCCTAAATCTAACCCTAACCCTAACCCTAACCCTAACCCTAACCCTAAACCTAACCCTGACCCTAACCCTAACCCTAATCCTAACACTAACCATAACCATAACTCTAACCCTAACTCTAACCCTAACTCTAACCCTAATGCTAACCCTAACCCTAACCCTAACCCTAACCCTAACCCTAACCCCTAAACCTTAATCCCTAAATCCTAAACCCTGAACAACCATAAATCCTAAACCCTGAACAACCCTAAATCATAAACGCTGAATAACCCTAAACACTAACCTCTAAACAAACCTAAACAACCCTAATCACTAAACCATAAACAACCCTAAACACTAAACCCTAAACAACCCTATACCCTAAACCTTAAACACTAAACCCTAAATAACCCTAAACCCTAAACCATTAACACTATACCCTAAATAACACTAAACACTAAACCCAAAACAACCCTAAAACCTAAACCTTAAACACTAAACCTTAAACAACCCTAAACCCTAAACACTAAACCCTAAACAACCCTATACTTTTAACCCTAAATACTGTACCCTAAAAAACCCTAAACCTTAAACAATCCTAAACTCTAAACCCTAAAACCTTAACCTAAACCACCCTAAATCTTAAACAATCCTAAACCCTAAACCTTAAACCCTAAACACTAAACCCTAAACCCTAAACCTAACAATAAACATAACCCTAACACTAACCCCTAACCCTTACCCTAACCCTAACCCTAACCCTAATCCTAACCCTAACCCTAACCCTAACCCTAACCCTAACCCTAACCCTAAACCTAATCCTAACCCTAACCTTAACCCTAACCCTAACCCTAACCCTAACCCTAACCCTAACCCTAACCCTAACCCTAACCTAAACCTAATCCTAACCCTAACCTTAACCCTAATCCTAAACCTAACCCTAACCCTAACCCTAACCGTAACCATAACACTAGACTCTAAACCCTAAACCTAATCCACCCTAAACCTTAAACAATCCTAAACCATAAACCTTAGACCCTAAAGCCTAAATCTAACAATAAACCAAAACCTAACTCTAAATCTAACCCTAACCCTAACCCTAACCCTAAACCCTCTCTGACCCTAACCCTAACCCTAACCCTAACCCTAAACCTAAACCTAACCCTGACCCTAATCTTAACACTAACCCTATTTCTAATTCTAACCCTAACACTAATCCTAAACTTAAACCTAACCCCCTAATAATAACCCTAACCCTAACACTAACCCTAACCCCTAACCCTAACCCTAACCCTAACACTAACCCTAACCTAACCCTAACCCTAACCCTAACCCTAACCCTAACACTAAACCCTAACCCTTACCCTAACCCTAACCCTAACCCTAAGCATTACCCTAACCCTAACCCTAACCCTAACCCTAACCCTAACCCTAACCCTAACCTAACACTAACACTAACCGTAACCATAACACTAAACTCTAAACCATAAACCTAATCCACCCTAAACCTTAAATCATCCTAAACCATAAACCTTAAACCCTAAACCCTAAATCTAACAATAAACCTAAACCTGACCCTAAATCTAACCCTAACCCTAACCCTAACCCTAAACCTAACCCTGACCCTAACCCTAACACTAATCCTAACACTAACCATAACCCTAACCATAACCCTAACATTAACCTTAACCCTAACCCTAACCCTAACCCTAACCCTAACCCTAACCCTAACCGTAACCATAATACTAAACTCTAAACCCTAAACCTAATCCACCCTAAACCTTGAACAATCCTAAACCATAAACCTTAAACCCTAAACCCTAAATCTAACAATAAACCTAAACCTAACCCTAAATCTAACCCTAACCCTATCCCTAACCCTAAACCTAACCCTGACCCTAACCCTAACCCTAATCCTAACACTAACCATAACCCTAACCCTAACACTAACCCTAACCTTAACCCTACCCCTAACCCTAACCCTAACCCTAACCCTAAATCTAACCCTAACTCTAACCCTAACCGTAACCATAATACTAAACTCTAAACCCTAAACCTAATCCACCCTAAACCTTGAACAATCCTAAACCATAAACCTTAAACCCTAAACCCTAAATCTAACAATAAACTTAAACCTAACCCTAAATCTAACCCTAACCCTAACCCTAACCCTAAACCTAAACCTGATCTAACCCTAACCCTAATCCTAACACTAATCATAACCCAAACACTAACCCTAACCTAACCCTAAACCTAACCCTAAAACTCACACTATCCCTAATCCTAACACTAAACCCTAAACTTTAAATCTAACCCTAACCCTAACCCTACCCTTAACCCTAACCCTATCCCTAAACCTAACCCTGACCCTAATCCTAACACTAACCCTATTTCTAATTCTAACCCTAACACTAATCCTAAATTAAAACCTAACCCCCTAATAATAACCCTAACACTAAACCTAACCCTAACCCTAACCCTAACCCTAACCCTAACACTAACCCCTAACCCCTAACACTAACCCTTACCCTAACCCCTAACCCTAACCCTAACCCTAACCTTAACCCTAACCCTAAACCTAACCCTATCCCTAACCCTAACCTTTACCCTAACACTAAAACTAACCTTAACCCTAACCCTAACCTTAACCCTCACCCTAACCCTCACCTTAACCCTAAACATAACCCTAACACTAACCCTAACACCCTAAATCCTAAACCTTAAACCCCGAAAAACCCTAAACACTAATTCCAAAAGCACCCTAAACCCTAAACTATAAACACTAAACGCTAAAAAACCCTAAACAATAAACCCTAAACACTAAACCCTAAACAAGCCTAAACCCTAAAACCGTTAACACTATACCCTAAACAACCCTAAACCCTTAACCCTAAACATTATACCCTAAACCCTAAAACACTATACAAACTTAAACCCTAAACCTTAAAATATCCTAAATCATAAATCCAGAACAACCCTAAAAACTAAATTATAAACAACCCTAAAAAACCCTAATCAACTCTAAACGCTAAAACCTAAACAACCCTAACCATTAAACAATCTTAAACGCTAAATTCTATACCCTAAACCTAAACCACCCTAAAACTTAAACAATCCTAAACCCTAAACCTTAAACCATAAACCCTAAATTTTAAACCATAAATCTAAGAATAACCATAACACTAACCCTAACCCTAAACCTAAACCTAACCCTAACCCCAACCCTAACCTTAACCCCATAACCCTAACCCTAACCTTAAGCCTAACATAACCCCATAACCCTAACTCTAACCCTAACTCTAACCCTAACTCTAACCCTAATGCTAACCCTAACCCTAACCCTAACCCTAACCCTAACCCCTTAACCTTAATCCCTAAATCCTAAACCCTGAACAACCATAAATCCTAAACCCTGAACAACCCTAAATCATAAACCCTGAATAACCCTAAACACTAACCTCTAAACAACCCTTAACAACCCTGATCACTAAACCATAAACAACCCTAAACACTAAACCCTAAACAACCCTATACCCTAAACCTTAAACACTAAACCCTAAATAACCCTAAACCCTAAACCATTAACACTATACCCTAAACAACACTAAACACTAAACCCAAAACAACCCTAAAACCTAAACATTTAACACTAAACCTTAAACAACCCTAAACCCTAAACACTAAACCCTAAACAACCCTAAACTTTTAACCCTAAACTCTATACCCTAAACAACCCTAAACCTTAAACAATCCTAAACCCTAAACCTTAAACCCTAAACACTAAACCCTAAACCCTAAACCTAACAATAACCATAACCCTAACCCTAACCCCTAACCCTTACCCTAACCCTTACCCTAATCCTAACCCTAACCCTAACCCTAAACCTTACCCTAACCCTAACCCTAACCCTAATCCTAACCCTAACCCTAACCCTAACCCTAACCTTAACCCTAACCCTAACCCTAACCCTAAACCTAATCCTAACCCTAAACTTAACCCTAATCCTAACCCTAACCCTAACCCTAACCCTAACCGTAACCATAACACTAAACTCTAAACCCTAAACCTAATCCACCCTAAACCTTAAACAATCCTAAACCATAAACCTTAGACCCTAAATCCTAAATCTAACAATAAACCTAAACCTAACCCTAAATCTAACCCTAACCCTAACCCTAACCCTAAACCCTCCCTGATTTTAACTTTAACCCTAACCCTAACCCTAACCCTAAACCTAACCCTGACCCTAATCCTAACACTAACCCTATTTCTAATTCTAACCCTAACACTAATCCTAAACTTAAACCTAACCTCCTTATAATAACCCTAACCCTAACACTAACCCTAACCCCTAACCCAAACCCTATCCCTAACCCTAACCTAACCCTAACCCTAACCCTAACCCTAACCCAAACCCTAACACTAACCTTCTAACTTTTACCATAACCCTAACCCTAACCCTAACCCTAACCCGTACCATAACCCTAACCCTAACCCTAACCCCATCCCTAACCCTAACCCTAACCGTAACCATAACACTAAACTCTAAACCCTAAACCTAATCCACCCTAAACCTTAAACAATCCTAAACCATAAACCTTAAACCCTAAACCCTAAATCTAACAATATACCTAAACCTAACCCTAAATCTAACCCTAACCCTATCCCTAACCCTAAACCTAACGTGACCCTAACCCTAACCCTAATCCTAACACTAACCATAACCCTAACCCTAACATTAACCCTATCCTTAACCCTAAACCTAACTCTAACCCTAACCCTAACCCTAACTCTAACCCTAAACCTAACCCTAACCGTAACCATAATACTAAACTCTAAACCCTAAACCTAATCTACCCTAAACCTTAAACAATCCTAAACCTTAAACCTTAAACCCTAAACCCTAAATCTAACAATAAACCTAAACCTAAACCTAAATCTAACCCTAACCCTAACCCTAACCCTAAACCTAAACCTGACCCTAACCCTAACACTAATGATAACACTAATCATAACCCAAACACTATCCCTAACCCTAACCCTAAACCTAACCCTAAACCTCACACTATCCCTAATCTTAACACTAAACCCTAAACTTTAAATCTAACCCTAACCCTAACCCTACCCTTAACCCTAACCCTAACCATATCCCTAAACCTAACCCTGACCCTAATCCTAACACTAACCCTATTTCTAATTCTAACCATAACACTAATCCTAAACTTAAACCTAACCCCCTAATAATAACCCTAACACTAAACCTAACCCTAACCCTAACCCTAACCTAACCCTAACACTAACCCCTAACCCCTAACACTAACACTAACCCTAACCCCTAACCCTAACCCTACCCCTAACCCTAACCTTAACCCTAACCCTAACCCTAACCCTAACACTATCCCTAACCCTAACCCTTACCCTAACACTAACACTAACCTTAACCCTAACCCTAACCTTAACCCTCACCCTAACCCTCACCTTAACCCTAAACCTAACCCTAACACTAACCCTAACACCCAAAATCCTAAACCCTAAACCCCGAAAAACCCTAAACACTAATTCCAAAAGCACCCTAAACCCTAAACTATAAACACTAAAAGCTAAAAAACCCTAAACCCTAAACGCTAAACACTAAACACTAAACAAGCCTAAACCCTAAAACCATTAACACTATACCCTAAACAACCCTAAACCCTTAACACTAAACATTATACCCTAAACCCTAAAACACTATACAACCTTAAACCCTAAACCTTAAAATATCCTAAATCATAAATCCTGAACAACCCTAAACACTAAATCATAAACAACCCTAAAAAACCCTAAACAACTCTAAACGCTAAAACCTAAACAACCCTAAACATTAAAAAATCTTAAACGCTAAACCATATACCCTAAACCTAAACCACCCTAAAACTTAAACAATCCTAAACCCTAAACCTTAAACCATAAACCCTAAAATTTAAACCTTAAATCTGAGAATAACCATAACCCTAACCCTAACCCTAAACCTAAACCTAACCCTAACCCCAACCCTAACCTTAACCCCATAAACCTAACCCTAACCTTAAGCCTAACATAACCACATAACCCTAACTCTAACCCTAACTCTAACCCTAATGCTAACCCTAACCCTAACCCTAACCCTAACCCTAACCCCTTAACCTTAATCCCTAAATCCTAAACCCTGAACAACCATAAATCCTAAACCCTGAACAACCCTAAATCATAAACCATGAATAACCCTAAACACTAACCTCTAAAAAACCTAAACAACCCTAATCACTAAACCATAAACAACCCTAAACACTAAACCCTAAACAACCCTATACCCTAAACCTTAAACACTAAACCCTAAATAACCCTAAACCCTAAACCATTAACACTATACCCTAAACAACACTAAACACTAAACCCAAAACAACCCTAAAACCTAAACCTTAAACACTAAACCTTAAACAACCCTAAACCCTAAACACTAAACCCTAAACAACCCTAAACTTTTAACCCTAAACACTATACCCTAAAAAACCCTAAACCTTAAACAATCCTAAACTCTAAACCCTAAACCCTTAACCTAAACCACCCTAAATCTTAAACAATCCTAAACCCTAAACCTTAAACCCTAAACACTAAACCCTAAACCCTAAACCTAACAATAACCATAACACTAACCCTAACCCCTAACCCTTACCCTAACCCTAACCCTAACCCTAATCCTAACCCTAACCCTAACCCTAGCCCTAACCCTAACCCTAACACTAACCCTAACCCTAAACCTAATCCTAACCCTAACATTAACCCTAATCCTAAACCTAACCCTAACCCTAACCCTAACCGTAACCATAACACTAAACTCTAAACCCTAAACCTAATCCACCCTAAACCTTAAACAATCCTAAACAATAAACCTTAGACCCTAAATCCTAAATCTAACAATAAACCTAAACCTAATCCTAAATCTAACCCTAAACCTAACCCTAACCCTAAACCCTCCCTTACCCTAACCCTAACCCTAACCGTAACCCTAAACCTAACCCTGACCCTAATCTTAACACTAACCCTATTTCTAATTCTAACCCTAACACTAATCCTAAACTTAAACCTAACCCCCTAATAATAACCCTAACCCGAACACTAACCCTAACCCCTAACCCTAACCCTAACCCTAACCCTAACCCTAACCTAACCCTAACCCTAACCCTAACCCTAACACTAACCCCTAACCCTTACCCTAACCCTAACCCTAACCCTGACCATTACTCTAACCCTAACCCTAACCCTAACCCTAACGCAAACCCTAACAATAACCGTAACCATAACACTAAACTCTAAACCCTTAACCTAATCCACCCTAAACCTTAAACAGTCCTAAACCATAAACCTTAAACCCTAAACCCTAAATCTAACAATAAACCTAAACCTGACCCTAAATCTAACCCTAACCCTAACCCTAACCCTAAACCTAACCCTGACCCTAAACCTAACCCTAATCCTAACACTAACCATAACCATAACCCTAGGCCTAACACTAACCTTAACCCTAACCCTAACCCTAACCCTAACCCTAACCCTAACCCTAACCCTAACCCTAACCGTAACCATAATACTAAACTCTAAACCCTAAACCTAATACACCCTAAACCTTAAACAATCCTAAACCATAAACCTTAAACCCTAAACCCTAAATCTAACAATAAACCTAAAACTAACCCTTAATCTAACCCTAACCCTAACCCTAACCCTAAACCTAACCCTGACCCTAACACTAACCCTAATCCTAACACTAACCATAACCCAAACACTAACACTAACCCTAACCCTAAACCTAACCCTAACCTTAAACCTCACACTATCCCTAATCCTAACACTAAACCCTAAACTTTAAATCTAACCCTAACCCTAACCCTTCCCTTAACCCTAACCCTAAACCTATCCCTAAACCTAACCCTGACCCTAATCCTAACACTAAACCTATTTCTAATTCTAACCCTAACACTAATCCTAAAATTAAACCTAACCCCCTAATAATAAGCCTAACACTAAACCTAACCCTTACCCTAACCCTAACCCTTACCCTAACCCTAACCCCTAACTCCTAACACTAACCCTGACCCTAACCCCTAACCCTAACCCTAACCCTAACCTAACCCTAACACTAACCCTGACCCTGACTCTAACCCTAACCCTAACCCTATCCCTAACCCTAACCCTTACCCTAACACTAACACTAACCTTAACCCTAACCCTAACCTTAACCCTCACCCTAACCCTCACCCTAACCCTCACCCTAACCCTAAACCTAACCCTAACCCTAACCCTAACACCCTAAATCCTAAACCCTAAACCCAGAAAAACCCTAAACACTAATTCCAAAAGCACCCTAAACCCTAAACTCTAAACACTAAACGCTAAAAAACCCTAAACCCTAAACCCTAAACACTAAACCATAAACAAGCCTAAACCTTAAAACCATTAACACTATACCCTAAACAACCCTAAACCCTTAACCCTAAACATTATAGCCTAAACCCTAAAACACTATACAACCTTAAACCCTAAACCTTAAAATATCCTAAATCATAAATCCTGAACAACCCTAAACACTAAATTATAAACAACCCTAAAAATACATAAACAACTCTAAACGCTAAAACATAAACAACCCTAAACATTAAACAATCTTAAACGCTAAACCCTATACCCTAAACCTAAACCACCCTAAAACTTAAACAATCCTAAACCCTAAACCTTAAACCATAAACCCTAATTTTTAAACCATAAATCTAAGAATAACCATAACCCTAACCCTAACCCTAAACCTAAACCTAACCCTAACCCCAACCCTAACCTTAATCCCATAACCCTAACCCTAACCTTAAGCCTAACATAACCACATAACCCTAACCCTAACCCTCACCCTAACCCTAACCATAACCCTAACACTAACCCTAACCCTAACCCTAACCCCTAACCCCTAACACTAACCCTAACCCTAACCCTAACTCTAACCCTAACCCTAACCTTAACCCTAACCCTAACCTTAACCCTAACACTAACCCTAACCCCTAACCCTTACCCTAACCCTAACCCTAACCCTAACCCTAAACCTAACCATAACCCTAACCTTAACCCTAATCCTAACCCTAACCCTAACCCTAACCCTAACCATAACCATAACACTAAACTCTAAACCCTAAACCTAATCCACCCTAAACCTTAAACAATCCTAAACCATAAACCGTAGACCCTAAATTCTAAATCTAACAATAAACCTAAACCTAACCCTAAATCTAACCCTAACCCTAAACCCTCCCTGACCCTAACCCTAACCCTAACCCTAACCCTAACCCTAAACCTAACCCTGACCCTAATCCTAACACTCAACCTATTTCTAATTCTAACCCTAACACTAATCCTAAACTTAAACCTAACCCCCTAATAATAACACTAACCCTAACACTAACCCTAACCCCTAACCCTAACCTAACCCTACCCCTAACCTAACCCTAACCCTAACCCTAACCCAAACCCTAAAACTAACCCCCTAACTTTTACCCTAACCCTAGCCCTAACCCTAACCCTTACCATAACCCTAACCCTAACCCTAACCCCATCCCTAACCCTAACCCTAACCGTAACCATAACACTAAACTCTAAACCCTAAACCTAATCCACCCTAAACCTTAAACAATCCTATACCATAAACCTTAAACCCTAAACCCTAAATCTAACAATAAACCTAAACCTAACCCTAAATCTAACCCTAACCCTATCCCTAACCCTAAACCTAACCCTGACCCTAACCCTAACTTTAATCCTAACACTAACCATAACCCTACCCCTAACATTAACCCTAACCTTAACCCTAACCCTAACCCTAACCCTAAACGTAACCCTAACTCTAACCCTAACCCTAACCCTAACCGTAACCATAATACTAAACTTTAAACCCTAAACCTAATCCACCCTAAACCTTAAACAATCCTAAACCATAAACCTTAAACCCTAAACCCTAAATCTAACAATAAACCTAAACCTAACCCTAAATCTAACCCTAACCCTAACCCTAACCCTAAACCTAAACCTGACCCTAACCCTAACCCTAATCCTAACACTAATCATAACCCAAACACTATCCCTAACCCTAACCCTAAACCTAACCCTAAACCTCACACTATTCTTAATCCTAACACTAAACCCTAAACTTTAAATCTAATCCTAACCCTAACCCTGCCCTTAAACTTAACCCTAACCCTATCCCTAAACCTAACCCTGACCCTAATCCTAACACTAACCCTATTTCTAATTCTAACCCTAACACTAATCCTTAACTAAAACCTAACCCCCTAATAATAACCCTAACACTAAACCTAACCCTAACCCTAACCCTAACCCTAACCGTAACCCTAACACTAACCCCTAACCCCTAACACTAACCCTAACCCTAACCCCTAACCCTAACCCTAACCCTAACCCTAACCCTAACCCTAACCCTAACCCTATCCCTAACCCTAACCCTTACCCTAACACTAACACTAACCTTAACCCTAACCCTAACCTTAACCCTTACCCTAACCCTCACCTTAACCCTAAACCTAACCCTAACACTAACCCTAACACCCTAAATTCTAAACCCTAAACCCCGAAAAACCCTAAACACTAATTCCAAAAGCACCCTAAACCCTAAACTATAAACACTAAATACTAAAAAACCCTAAACCCTAAACCCTAAACACTAAACCCTAAACAAGCCTAAACCCTAAAACCATTAACACTATACCCTAAACAACCCTAAACCCTTAACACTAAACATTATACCCTAAACCCTAAAACACTATACAACCTTAAACCCTAAACCTTAAAATATCCTAAATCATAAATCCTGAACAACCCTAAACACTAAATCATAAACAACCCTAAAAAACCCTAAACAACTCTAAACGCTAAAACCTAAACAACCCTAAACATTAAACAATCTTAAACGCTAAACCCTATACCCTAAACCTAAACCACCCTAAAACTTAAACAATCCTAAACCCTAAACCTTAAACCATAAACCCTAAATATTAAACCATAAATCTAAGAATAACCATAACCCTAACCCTAACCCTAAACCTAAACCTAACCCTAACCCCAACCCTAACCTTAACCCCTTAACCTTAATCCCCCAACGGCCCTAGCAACGGCCCTAGCAACGGCTCTAGCAACGGCCCTAACAAGGGCCCTAACCACGGCCCTAGCAACGGGCCTAGCAACGGCCCTAGCAACGGCCCTAACAACGGCCCTAGCAACGGCCCTAGCAACGGCCCTAGCAACGGCCCTAACCAGGGCCCAAACAAGGGCCCTAACAACGGCCCTAACAACGGCCCTAACAACGGCCCTAGCAACGGCCCTAACAAGGGCCCTAACAACGGCCATAACAACGGCCCTAACAACGGCCCTAACAAAAGCCCTAGCAACGGCCCTAACAACGGCCCTAGCAACGGCCCTAGCAACGGCCCTAACAAGGGCCCTAACCACGGCCCTAGCAACGGCCCTAGCAACGGGCCTAACAAGGGCCCTAGCAATGGCCCTAGAAACGGCCCTAGCAACGGCCCTAGCAACGGCCCTAACAAGGGCCCAAACAAAGGCCCTTACAACAGCCCTAACAACGGCCCTAGCAAAGGCCCTAGCAACTGCCCTAACTAGGGCCCTAGCAACGGCCCAAGCAAGGGCCCTATCAACGGCCCTAGCAACGGCCCTAACAACGGCCCTAGCAACGGCCCTAACAAAAGCCCTAGCAACGGCCCTAGCAAGGGCTGTAACAACGGCCCTAACAAGGGCCCTAGCAACGGCCCTAACAAAAGCCCTAGCAACGGCCCTAGCAAGGGCTGTAACAACGGCCCTAACAAGGGCCCTAAAAACGGCCCAAACAAGGGCCCAAACAAAGGCCCTTACAACAGCCCTAACAACGGCCCTAGCATCGGCCCTTGCAACGGCCCTAGCAACGGCCCTAACAACGGCCCTAGCAACGGCCCTAGCAACGGCCCTAACAACGGCCCTTGCAAGGGCCCTAGCAACGGCCCTAGCAACGGCCCTAGCAACGGCCCTAGCAACGGCCCTAGCAACGGCCCTAACATCCGCCCTTGCAACGGCCCTAGCAACGGCCCTAACAACGGCCCTAACAACGGCCCTAACAACGGCCCTAACAACGGCCCTAGCAACGGCCCTAACAACGGCCCTAACAACGGCCCTAGCAACGGCCCTAGCAACGGCCCTAACAACGGCACTAGCAACGGCCCTAACAAGGGTATTGCAACGGCCCTAGCAACAGCCCTAGCAACGGCCCTAACAACGGCACTAGCAACAGCCCTAACAAGGGCCCTTGCAACGGCCCTAGCAACGGCCCTAGCAACGGCCCAAGCAACGGCCCTAGCAACGGCCCTAGCAACGGCCCTAGCAACGGCCCTAGCAACGGCCCTAAAACGGCCCTAGCAACGGCCCTAACAACGGACCTAGCAACGGCCCTAGCAACGGCCCTAGCAAAGGCCCTAGCAACGGCCCTAGCAACGGCCCTAGCAACGGTTCTAGCAACGGCCCTAGCAACGGCCCTAGCAACCGCCCTAGCAACGGCCCTAGCAACGGCCCTAGCAACGGCCCTAGCAACGGCCCTAGCAAAGGCCCTAGCAACGGCCCTAGCAACGGCCCTAGCAACGGCACTAGCAACGGCCCTAGCAACGGCCCTAGCAACGGCCCTAGCAACGGCCCTAGCAACGGCCCTAGCAACGCTTCTAGCAACGGCCCTAGCAACGGCCCTAACAAGGGCCCTAGCAACGGCCCTAACAACGGCCCTTGCAACGGCCCTAACAACGGCCCTACCCACGGCCCTAACAACGGCCCTAGGAACGGCCCTAACAACGGCCCTAGCAACGGCCCTAGCAACGGCCCTAGCAACGGCCCTAACAAGGGCCCTAGCAAGGGCTTTAAAAAAAGCCCAAGCAACGGCCCTAACAACAGCCCTTGCAACGGCCCTAGCAACGGCCCTAGCAACGGCCCTAGCAACGGCCCTAGCCACGTCCCTAGCAACGGCCCTAACAAGGGCCCTAGCAACGGCCCTAACAAGGGCACTAGCAACGGCCCTAACAAGGGCCCTAGCAACGGCCCTAACAAGGGCCCTAGCAACGACGCTAACAAGGGCCCTAGCAACGGCCCTAGCAACGGCCCTAGCAACGGCCCTAGCAACGGCCCTAATAAGGGCCCTAGCAACGGCCCTAGCAACGGCTCTAGCAACGGCCCTAGCAACGGCCCTAACAAGGGACCTAGCAACGCCCCTAGCAACGGCCCTAGCAACGGCCCTAAAAAGGGCCCTAGCAACGGCCCTAACAAGGGCCCTAGCAACGGCCCTAACAACGGCTATTGCAACGGCCCTACCAACGGCCCTAGCAACGGCCCTAACAACGGCCCTAGGAACGGCCCTAACAACGGCCCTAGCAACGGCTCTAGCAACGGCCCTAGCAACGGCCCTAACAACGGCCCTAACCACGGCCCTAGCAACGGCCCTAGCAACGGCCCTAGCAACGGCCCTAGCAACGGCCCTAACCACGGCCCTAGCAACGGCCCTAACAAAGGCCCCAGCAACGGCCCTAAAAACGGCCCTAGCAACTGCCCTAACCACGGCCCTAGAAACGGCCCTAGCAACGGCCTTAACAACGGCCCTAGCAACGGCCCTAACAGCGGCCCAAACAACGGCCCTAGCAACGGCCCTAGCAACGGCCCTAGCACCGGCTTTAACAACGGCCCTAGCAACGGCCCTAACAACGGCCCTAGCAACGGCCCTAGCAATGGCGCTAGAAACGGCCATAGCAACGGCCCTAGCAACGGCCCTAACAAGGGCCCTAGCAACGGCCCTCACAAGGGCCCTAGCAACAGCCCTAACAAGGGCCCTAGCAACGGCCCTAGCAACGGCCCTAACAAGGGCCCTAGCAACGGCCCTAGCAACGGCCCTAACAACGGCCCTCGCAACGGCCATAGCAACGGCCCTAACAACGACCCTAGCAACGGCCATAGCAACGGCTCTAACAAGGGCCCTTCAATCGGCCCTAGGAACAACCCTAGCAACGGCCCTAGCAACGGCCCTAACAACGGCCCTAGCAACGGCCCTAACAAGAGCCCTAGCAGTGGCCCTAACAAGGGCCCTAGCAAAGGCCCTAACAAGGGCCCTAGCAACGGCCCTAACAAGGGCCCTAACAACGGCCCTAGCAACGGCCCTAGCAACGGCCCTAGCTACGGCCCTAGCAACGGCCCTAACAAGGGCCCTAGCAACGGCCCTAGCAACGGCCCTAACAACGGCCCTAGCAACGGTCCTAGCAACGGCCCTAACAAGGGCCCTAGCAACGGCCCTAACAAGGGCCCTAGCAACGGCCCTAACAAGGGCCCTAGCAACGGCCCTAACAAGGGCCCTAGCAACGGCCCTAACAAGGGCCCTAGCAACGGCCCTAGCAATGGCCCTAGCTACGGCCCTATAACGGCCCTAACAAGGGCCCTAGCAACGGCCCTAGCAACGGCCCTAGCAACGGCCCTAGCAACGGCACTAACAAGGGCCCTAGCAACGGCCCTAACAAGGGCCCTAGCAACGGCCCTAACAAGGGCCCTAGCAACGGCCCTAACAAGAGCCCTAGAAACGGCCCTAGCAACGGCCCTAACAACGGCCCTAGCAACGGCCCTAGCAATGGCCCTAACAACGGCCCTAGCAACGGCCCTAACAAGGGCCCTAGCAACGGCCCTAACCCCGGCCTTTGAAACGGCCCTAGGAAGAACCCTAGCAACGGCCCTAGCAACGGCCCTAGCAACGGACCTAACAACGGCCCTAGCAACGGCCCTAACAAGGGCTCTAGCAACGGCCCTAACAAGGGCCCTAGCAACGGCCCTAACAAGGGCCCTAGCAACGGCCCTAACAAGGGCCCTAGCAACGGCCCTAGCAACGGCCCTAGCAACGGCCCTAGCAACGGCCCTAGCAACGGCCCTAGCAAGGGCCGAGCAACGGCCCTAACAAGGGCCCTAGCAACGGCCCTAGCAACGGCCCCAGCAACGGCCCTAACTAGGGATCTAGCAACGGCCCTAGCAACGGCCCTAGCAACGGCCCTAAAAAGGGCCCTAGCAACGGCTCTAACAAGGGCCCTAGCAACGGCCCTAACAACGGCCCTTGCAACGGCCCTAACAACGGCCCTAGCAACGGCCCTAACAACGGCCCTTGCAACGGCCCTAACCACGGCCCTAGCAACGGCCCTAGCAACGGCCCTAGCAACGGCCCTAGCAACGGCCCTAGCAACGGCCCTAGCAACGGCCCTAACAAAGGCCCTAGCAACGGCCCTAAAAACGGCCCTAGCAACTGCCCTAACCACGGCACTAGCAACGGCCCTAGCAACGGCCCTAACAACGGCCCTAGCAACGGCCCTAGCAACGGACCTAACAGCGGCCCAAACAACGGCCCTAGCAACGGCCCTAGCAACGGCCCTACCAACGGCCCTAGCAACGACAATAACAACTGCCCTAGCAACGGCCCTAACAAGGGCCCTAACCACGGCCCTAGCAACGGCCCTAGCAACGGCCCTAACGAGGGCCCTAGCAACGGCCCTAACTAAGGCCCTAGCAACGGCCCTAGCTACGGCCCTAGCAACGGCCCTAACCAGTACCCTAGCAACGGCCCTAGCAACGGCCCTAGCAACGGCCCTAGCAACGGCCCTAACAAGGGCCCTAGCAACGGCCCTAGCAACGGCCCTAACAAGGGCCCTAGCAACGGCCCTAGCAACGGCCCTAACAACGGCCCTAGCAACGGCCCTAGCCACGGCCCTAACAACGGCCCTAGCAACGGCCCTAACAAGGGCCCTAGCAACGGCCCTAACAACGGCCCTTCAAACGGCCCTAGGAACAACCCTAGAAAGGCCCTAGCAACGGCCCTAACAACGGCCCTAGCAACGGCCCTAACAAGAGCCCTAGCAACGGCCCTAACAAGTGCCCTAGCAACGGCCCTAACAAGGGCCCTAGCAACGGCCCTAACAAGGGCCCTAGCAACGGCCCTAGCAACGACCCTTGCAACGGCCCTAGCTACGGCCCTAGCAACGGCCCTAACAAGGGCCCTAGCAACGGCCCTAGCAACGGCCCTAACAACGGCCCTAGCAACGGCCCTACCAACGGCCCTAACAAGGGCCCTAGCAACGGCCCTAACAAGGGCCCTAGCAACGGCCCTAACAAGGGCCCTAGCAACGGCCCTAACAAGGGCCCTAGCAACGGCCCTAGCAACGGCCCTAGCAACAGCCCTAGCTACGGCCCTAGCAACGGCCCTAACAAGGGCCCTAGCAACGGCCCTAGCAACGGCCTTAGTAACGGTCCTAGCAACGGCACTAACAAGGGCCCTAGCAACGGCCCTAGCAACGGCCCTAACAAGGGCCCTAGAAACGGCCCTAGCAACGGCCCTAACAACGGCCCTAGCAACGGCCCTAGCAACGGCCCTAACAACGGCCTTTGAAACGTCCCTAGGAACAACCCTAGCAACGGCCCTAGCAACGGCCCTAGCAACGGCCCTAACAAGGGCCCTAGCAACGGCCCTAACAAGGGCCCTAGCAACTCCCCTAACATGGGCCCTAGCAACGGCCCTAAAAAGGGCCCTAGCAACGGCCCTAACAAGGGCCCTAGCAACGGCCCTAGCAACGGCCCTAGCAACGGCCCTAGCAACGGCCCTTGCAACGGCCCTAACAAGGGCCCTAGCAACGGCCCTAACAAGGGCCCTAGCAACGGCCCTAGCAACGGCCCTAGCTACGGCCCTAGCAACGGCCCTAACAAGGGCCCTAGCAACGGCCCTAGCAACGGCCCTAGCAACGGCCCTTGCAACGGCCCTAACAAGGGCCCTAGCAACGGCCTTAGCAACGGCCCTAGCAACGGCCCTAACAAGGGCCCTAGCAACGGCCCTAGCAACGGCCCTAGCTACGGCCCTATAACGGCCCTAACAAGGGCCCTAGCAACGGCCCTAGCAACGGCCCTAGCAACGGCCCTAGCAACGGCCCTAACAAGGGCCCTAGCAACGGCCCTAGAAACGGCCATAACAAGGGCCCTAGAAACGGCCCTAGCAACGGCCCTAACAACGGCCCTAGCAACGGCCCTAACAAGGGCCCTAGCAACGGCCCTAACAACGGCCCTTGAAACGGCCCTAGGAACAACCCTAACAACGGCCCTAGCAACGGCCCTAACAACGGCCCTAGCAACGGCCCTAACAAGGGCCCTAGCAACGGCCCTAACAAGGGCCCTAGCAACGGCCCTAACAAGGGCCCTAGCAACGGCCCTAACAAGGGCCCTAGCAACGGCCCTAACAAGGGCCCTAGCAACGGCCCTAGCAACGGCCCTAGCTACGGCCCTAGCAACGGCCATAACAAGGGCCCTAGCAACGGCCCTAGCAACGGCCCTAGCAACGGCCCTAGCAACGGCCCTAACAAGGGCCCTAGCAACGGCCCTAGCAACTGCCCTAGCAACGGCCCTAGCAACGGCCCTAACAAGGGCCCTAGCAATGGCCCTAGCAACGGCCCTAGCAACGGCCCTAAAAAGGGCCCTAGCAACGGCCCTAACAAGGGCCCTAGCAACGGCCCTAACAACGGCCCTTGCAACGGCCCTAACAACAGCCCTAGCAACGGCCCTAACAACGGCCCTAGGAATGGCCCTAACAACGGCCCTAGCAACGGCCCTAGCAACGGCCCTAGCAACGGCCCTAGCAACGGCCCTAGCAACGGCCCTAGCAACGGCCCTAACAAAGGCCCTAGCAACGGCCCTAGCAACGGCCCTAGCAACGGCCCTAACAAGGGCCCTAGCAACGGCCCTAACAAGGGCCCTAGCAACGGCCTTAACAAGGGCCCTAACAACGGCCCTAGCAACGGCCTTAGCAACGGCACTAACAACGGCCCTGACAACCGTCCAAACAACGGCCCTGACAACGGACCTAACAACGGCCCTAGCAACGGCCCTAACAACGGCCCTAGCAACGGCCCTAACAAGGGCCCTATCAACGGCCCTAGCAACGGCCCTAGCAACGGCCCTAACAAGCGCCCTAGCAACGGCCCTAGCAAAGGCCCTAGCAACGGCCCTAGCAACGGCCCTAACAAGGGACCTAGCAACGGTCCTAGAAACGTCCCTAGCAACGGACCTAGCAACGGCCCTAACAAGGGCCCTAGCAACGGCCCTAGCAACGGCCCTAGCAACGGCCCTAAAAAGGGCCCTAGCAACGGCCCTAACAAGAGCCCTAGCAACGGCCCTAACAAGAGCCCTACCAACGGCCCTAGCAACGGCCCTAGCTACGGCCCTATAACGGCCCTAACAAGGGCCCTAGCAACGACCCTAGCAACGGCCCTAGCAACGGCCCTAGCAACGGCCCTAACAAGGGCCCTAGCAACGGCCCTAACAAGGGCCCTAGCAACGGCCCTAGCAACGGCCCTAGCTACGGCCCTAGCAACGGCCCTAACAAGGGCCCTAGCAACGGCCCTTGCAACGGCCCTAGCAACGGCCCTAGCAACGGCCCTAACAAGGGCCCTAGCAACGGCCCTAGCAACGGCCCTAGCAACGGCCCTAGCAACGGCCCTAACAAGGGCCCTAGCAACGGCCCTAGCAACGGCCCTAGCAACGGCCCTAAAATGGGCCCTAGCAACGGCCCTAACAAGGGCCCTAGCAACGCCCCTAACAAGAGCCCTAGCAACGGCCCTAGCAACGGCCCTAGCTACGGCCCTATAACGGCCCTAACAAGGGCCCTAGCAACGGCCCTAGCAACGGCCCTAGCAACGGCCCTAGCAATGGCCCTAACAAGGGCCCTAGCAACGGCCCTAGCAACGGCCCTAACAAGGGCCCTAGAAACGGCCCTAGCAACGGCCCAAACAATGGCCCTAGCAACGGCCCTAGCAACGGCCCTAACAACGGCCCTAGCAACGGCCCTAACAAGGGCCCTAGCAACGGCCCTAACAACGGCCCTTGAAACGGCCCTAGGAACAACCCTAACAACGGCCCTAGCAACGGCCCTAGCAACGGCCCTAACAACGGCCCTAGCAACGGCCCTAACAAGGGCCCTAGCAACGGCCCTAACAAGGGCCCTAGCAACGGCGCTAACAAGGGCCCTAGCAACGGCCCTAACAAGGGCCCTAGCTACGGCCCTAACAAGGGCCCTAAAAACGGCCCTAACAAGGGCCCTAGCAACGGCCCTAACAAGGGCCCTAGCAACGGCCCTAGCAACGGCCCTAGCTACGGCCCTAGCAACAGCCCTAACAAGGGCCCTAGCAACGGCCCTAGCAACGGCCCTAGCAACGGCCCTAGCAACGGCCCTAACAAGGGTCCTAGCAACGGCCCTAGCAACGGCCATAACAAGGGCCCTAGAAACGGCCCTAGCAACGGCCCTAACAACGGCCCTAGCAACGGCCCTAACAAGGGCCCTAGCAACGGCCCTAACAACGGCCCTTGAAACGGCCCTAGGAACAACCCTAACAACGGCCCTAGCAAAGGCCCTAGCAACGGCCCTAACAACGGCCCTAGCAACGGCCCTAACAAGGGCCCTAGCAACGGCCCTAACAAGGGCCCTAGCAACGGCCCTAACAAGGGCCCTAGCAACGGCCCTAGCAACGGCCCTAGCTACGGCCCTATAACGGCCCTAACAAGGGCCCTAGCAACGGCCCTAGCAACTGCCCTAGCAACGGCCCTAGCAACGGCCCTAGCAACGGCCCTAAAAAGGGCCCTAGCAACGGCCCTAACAAGGGCCCTAGCAACGGCCCTAACAACGGCCCTAGCAACGGCCCTAGCAACGGCCCTAGCAACGGCCCTAACAATGGCCCTAACCACGGCCCTAGCAACGGCCCTAGCAACGGCCCTAGCAACGGCCCTAGCAACGGCCCTAGCAACGGCCCTAGCAACGGCCCTAACAAAGGCCCTAGCAACGGCCCTAGAAACGGCCCTAGCAACGGCCCTAGCAACGGCCCTAGCAACTGCCCTAACCACGGCCCTAGCAACGGCCCTAGCAACGGCCCTAGCAACGGCCCTAACAACGGCCCAAACAACGGCCCTAGCAACGGCTCTAGCAACGGCCCTAGCAACGGCCCTAGCAACGGCCCTAGCAAGGGCCCTAGCAACGGCCCTAACAACGGCCCTTGCAACGGCCCTAACAACGGCCCTAGCAACGGACCTAACAAGGGCCCTAGCAACGGCCCTAGCAACGGCCCTAGCAACTGCCCTAACCACGGCCCTAGCAACGGCCCAAGCAACGGCCCTAGCAACGGCCCTAACAGCGGCCCAAACAATGGCCCTAGCAACGGCCCTAGCAACGGCCCTAGCAACGGCCCTAACAGCGGCCCAAACAACGGCCCTAGCAACGGCCCTAGCAACGGCCCTAGCAATGGCTTTAACAACGGCCCTAGCAACGGCCCTAACAACGGCCCTAGCAACGTCCCTAGCAATGGCGCTAGAAACGGCCATAGCAACGGCCCTAGCAACGGCCCTAACAAGGGCCCTAGCAACGGCCCTCACAAGGGCCCTAGCAACAGCCCTAACGAGGGCCCTAGAAACGGCCCTAGCAACGGCCCTAACAAGGGCCCTAGCAACGGCCCTAGCAACGGTTCTAACAACGGCCCTAGCAACGGCCCTAACAACGGCCCTTCAAACGGCCCTAGGAACAACCCTAGCAACGGCCCTAGCAACGGCCCTAACAACGGCCCTAGCAACGGCCCTAACAAGAGCCCTAGCAACGGCCCTAACAAGGGCCCTAGCAACGGCCCTAACAAGGGCCCTAGCAACGGCCTTAGCAACGGCCCTAACAACGGCCCTAGCAACGGTCCTAGCAACGGCCCTAACAAGTGCCCTAGCATCGGCCCTAACAAGGGCCCTAGCAACGGCCCTAGCAACGGCCCTAGCTACGGCCCTATAACGGACCTAACAAGGGCCCTAGCAACGGCCCTAGCAACGGCCCTAGCAACGACACTAACAAGGGCCCTAGCAACGGCCCTAACAAGGGCCCTAGAAACGGCCCTAGCAACGGCCCTAACAACGGCCCTAGCAACGGCCCTAGCAACGGCCCTAACAACGGCCCTAGCAACGGCCCTAACAAGGGCCCTAGCAACGGCCCTAACAACGGCCTTGGAAACGGCCCTAGGAACAACCCTAGCAACGGCCCTAGCAACGGCCCTAGCAACGGCCCTAACAACGGCCCTAGCAACGGCCCTAACAAGGGCCCTAGCAACGGCCCTAACAAGGGCCCTAGCAACGGCCCTAACAAGGGCCCTAGCAACGGCCCTAACAAGGGCCCTAGCAACGGCCCTAACAAGGGCCCTAGCAACGGCCCTAGCAACGGCCCTAGCAACGGCCCTAGCAACGGCCCTAGCAACGGCCCTAACAAGGGCCCTAGCAACGGCCCTAACAAGGGCCCTAGCAACGGCCCTAACAAGGGCCCTAGCAACGGCCCTAACAAGGGCCCTAGCAACGGCCCTAACAAGGGCCCTAGCAACGGCCCTAGCAAGGGCCCTAGCTACGGCCCTAGCAACGGCCCTAACAAGGGCCCTAGCAACGGCCCTAGCAACGGCCCTAGCAACGGCCCTAGCAACGGCCCTAACAAGGGCCCTAGCAACGGCCCTAGCAACGGCCCTAGCAACGGCCCTAGCAACGGCCCTAACAAGGGTCCTAGCAATGGCCCAAGCAACGGCCCTAGTAACGGCCCTAAAAAGGGCCCTAGCAACGGCCCTAACAAGGGCCCTAGCAACAGCCCTAACAAGGGCCCTAGCAACGGCCCTAGCAACGGCCCTAGCTACGGCCCTATAACTGCCCTAACAAGGGCCCTAGCAACGGCCCTAGCAACAGCCCTAACAAGGGCCCTAGCAACGGCCCTAGCAACGGCCCTAGCAACGGCCCTAGCAACGGCCCTAACAAGGGTCCTAGCAATGGCCCAAGCAACGGCCCTAGTAACGGCCCTAAAAAGGGCCCTAGCAACGGCCCTAACAAGGGCCCTATCAACGGCCCTAACAAGGGCCCTAGCAACGGCCCTAGCAACGGCCCTAGCAACGGTCCTAGCAAAGGCCCTAACAAGTGCCCTAGCAACGGCCCTAGCAACGGCCCTAGCTACGGTCCTAGCAATGGCCCTAACAAGTGCCCTAGCAACGGCCCTAGCAACGGCCCTAACAAGGGCCCTAGAAACGGCCCTAGCAACGACCCTAACAACGGCCCTAGCAACGGCCCTAGCAACGGCCCTAACAACGGCCCTTGAAACGGCCCTAGGAACAACCCTAGCAACGGCCCTAGCAACGGACCTAGAAACGGCCCTAACAAGGGCCCTAGCAACGGCCCTAACAAGGGCCCTAGCAACGGCCCTAACAAGGGCCCTAGCAACGGCCCTAGCAACGGCCCTAGCAACGGACTTAGCAACGGCCCTAACAAGGACCCTAGCAAAGGCCCTAACAAGTGCCCTAGCAACGGCCCTAGCAACGGCCCTAGCTACGGTCCTAGCAATGGCCCTAACAAGTGCCCTAGCAACGGCCCTAGCAACGGCCCTAACAAGGGCCCTAGAAACGGCCCTAGCAACGACCCTAACAACGGCCCTAGCAACGGCCCTAGCAACGGCCCTAACAACGGCCCTTGAAACGGCCCTAGGAACAACCCTAGCAACGGCCCTAGCAACGGACCTAGAAACGGCCCTAACAAGGGCCCTAGCAACGGCCCTAACAAGGGCCCTAGCAACGGCCCTAACAAGGGCCCTAGCAACGGCCCTAGCAACGGCCCTAGCAACGGACTTAGCAACGGCCCTAACAAGGACCCTAGCAACGGCCCTAACAAGGGCCATAGCAACGGCCCTAACAAGGGCCTTTGAAACGGCCCTAGGAACAACCCTAGCAACGGCCCTAGCTACGGCCCTAGCAACGGCCCTAGAAACGGCCCTAGCAACGGCCCTTACAAGGGCCCTAGCAACGGCCCTAACAAGGGCCCTAGCAGCGGCCCTAACAAGGGCCCTAGCAACGGCCCTAGCAGCGGCCCTAGCAACGGCCCTAGCAACGGCCCTAGCAACGGCCCTAACAAGGGCCCTAGCAACGGCCCTAACAAGGGCCCTAGCAACGGCCCTAACAAGGGCCCTATCAACGGCCCTAACAAGGGCCCTAGCAACGGCCCTAGCAACGGCCCTAGCAACGGCCCTAGCAACGGCCCTAACAAAGGCCCTAGCAACGGCCCTAGCAACTGCCCTAACAAGGGCCCTAGCAACGGCCCTAGCAACGGCCCTAGCAACGGCCCTAGCAACGGCCCTAACAAGGGCCCTAGCAACGGCCCTAGCAACGGCCCTAGCTACGGCCCTATAACGGCCCTAACAAGGGCCCTAGCAACGGCCCTAGCAACAGCCCTAGCAACGGCCCTAGCAACGGCCCTAACAAGGGCCCTAGAAACGGCCATAGCAACGGCCCTAGCAACGGCCCTAACAAGGGCCCTAGCAACGGCCCTCACAAGGGCCCTAGCAACAGCCCTAACAAGGGCCCTAGCAACGGCCCTAGCAACGGCCCTAACAAGGGCCCTAGCAATGGCCCTAGCAACGGCCCTAACAACGGCCCTAGCAACGGCCCTAGAAACGGCCCTAACAACGGCCCTAGCAACGGCCCTAACAAGGGCCCTTCAAACGGCCCTAGCAACGGCCCTAGAAACGGCCCTAGCAACGGCCCTAGCAACGGCCCTAACAAAGGCCCTAGCAACGGCCCTAAAAATGGCCCTAGCAACTGCCCTAACCACGGCCCTAGCAACGGCCCTAGCAACGGCTCTAACAACGGCCCTAGCAACGGCCCTAGCAACGGCCCTAACAGCTGCCCAAACAACTGCCCTAGCAACGGCCCTAGCAACGGCCCTAGCAATGGTTTTAACAACGGCCCTAGCAACGGCCCTAACAACGGCACTAGCAACGGCCCTAGCAATGGCGCTAGAAACGGCCATAGCAACGGCCCTAGCAACGGCCCTAACAAGGGCCCTAGCAACGGCCCTAACAAGGTCCCTAGCAACAGCCCTAACGAGGGCCCTAGCAACGGCCCTAGCAACGGCCCTAACAAGGGCCCTAGCAACGGCCCTAGCAACGGCCCTAGCAACGGCCCTAGCAAAGGCCCTAACAAGTGCCCTAGCAACGGCCCTAGCAACGGCCCTAGCTACGGTCCTAGCAACGGCCCTAACAAGGGCCCTAGCAACGGCCCTAGCAACGGCCCTAACAAGGGCCCTAGAAACGGCCCTAGCAACGACCCTAACAACGGCCCTAGCAACGGCCCTAGCAACGGCCCTAACAACGGCCCTTGAAACGGCCCTAGGAACAACCCTAGCAACGGCCCTAGCAACGGACCTAGCAACGGCCCTAACAAGGGCCCTAGCAACGGCCCTAACAAGGGACCTAGCAACGGCCCTAACAAGGGCCCTAGCAACGGCCCTAGCAACGGCCCTAGCAACGGACTTAGCAACGGCCCTAACAAGGGCCCTAGCAACGGCCCTAACAAGGGCCCTAGCAACGGCCCTAGCAACGGCCCTAGCAACGGCCCTAGAAACGGCCGTAGCAACGGCCCTAACAAGGGCCCTAGCAACGGCCCTAACAAGGGACCTAGCAACGGCCCTAACAAGGGCCCTAGCAACGGCCCTAGCAACGGCCCTAGCAACGGACTTAGCAACGGCCCTAACAAGGGCCCTAGCAACGGCCCTAACAAGGGCCCTAGCAACGGCCCTAGCAACGGCCCTAGCAACGGCCCTAGAAACGGCCGTAGCAACGGCCCTAACAAGGGCCCTAGCAACGGTCCTAACAAGGGCCCTAGCAACGGCCCTAACAACGGCCCTAGCAACGGCCCTAGCAACGGCCCTAGCAACGGCCCTAGCAACGGCCCTAACCACGGCCCTAGCAACGGCCCTAGCAACGGCCCTAGCAACGGCCCTAGCAACGGCCCTAGCAACGTCCCTAACAAGGGCCCTAGCAACGGCCCTAACACGGGCCCTAGCAACGGCCCTAACAAGGGCCCTAGCAACGGCCCTAACAAGGGCCCTATCAACGGCCCTAACAAGGGCCCTAACAAGGGCCCTAGCAACGGCCCTAACAAGGGCCCTAGCAACGGCCCTAACAAGGGCCCTAGCAACGGCCCTAACAAGGGCCCTAGCAACGGCCCTAACAAGGGCCCTAGCAACGGCCCTAGCAACGGCCCTAGCAACGGCCCTAGCTACGGCCCTATAACGGCCCTAACAAGGGCCCTAGCAACGGCCCTAGCAACGGCCCTAGCAACGGCCCTAGCAACGGCACTAACAAGGGCCCTAGCAACAGCCCTAGCAACGGCCCTAACAAGGGCCCTAGAAACGGCCCTAGCAACGGCCCTAACAACGGCCCTAGCAACGGCCCTAGCAACGGCCCTAAAAACGGCTCTAGCAACGGCCCTAACAAGGGCCCTAGCAACGGCCCTAACAACGGCCTTTGAAACGGCCCTAGGAACAACCCTAGCAACGGCCCTAGCAACGGCCTTAGCAACGGCCCTAACAAGGGCCCTAGCAACGGCCCTAACAAGGGCCCTAGCAACGGCCCTAACAAGGGCCCTAGCAACGGCCCTAGCAACGGCCCTAGCTACGGCCCTAGCAACGGCCCTAGCAACGGCCCTAACAAGGGCCCTAGCAACGGCCCTAACAAGGGCCCTAGCAACAGCCCTAGCAACGGCCCTAGCTACGGCCCTAGCAACGGCCCTAACAAGGGCCCTAGCAACGGCCCTAGCAATGGCCCTAGCAACGGCCCTTGCAACGGCCCTAACAAGGGCCCTAGCAACGGCCCTAGCAACGGCCCTAGCAACGGCCCTAGCAACGGCCCTAACAAGGGCCCTAGCAACGGCCCTAGCAACGGCCCTAGCAACGGCCCTAAAAAGGGCCCTAGCATCGGCCCTAACAAGGGCCCTAGCAACGGCCCTAACAAGAGCCCTAGCAACGGCCCTAGCAACGGCCCTAGCTACGGCCCTATAACGGCCCTAACAAGGGCCCTAGCAACGGCCCTAGCAACGGCCCTAGCAACGGCCCTAGCAACGGCCCTAACAAGGGCCCTAGCAACGGCCCTAGCAACGGCCATAACAAGGGCCCTAGAAATGGCCCTAGCAACACCCTAACAACGGCCCTAGCAACGGCCCTAACAAGGGCCCTAGCAACGGCCCTAACAAGGGCCCTAGCAACGGCCCTAGCAACGGCCCTAGCAACGGCCCTAGCAACGGCCCTAGCAACGGCCCTAACAAGGGCCCTAGCAACGGCCCTAACAAGGGCCCTAGCAACGGCCCTAACAAGGGCCCTAGCAACGGCCCTAACCACGGCCCTAGCAACGGCCCTAGCAACGGCCCTAGCAACGGCCCTAGCAACGGCCCTAGCAACGTCCCTAACAAGGGCCCTAGCAACGGCCCTAACACGGGCCCTAGCAACGGCCCTAACAAGGGCCCTAGCAACGGCCCTAACAAGGGCCCTATCAACGGCCCTAACAAGGGCCCTAACAAGGGCCCTAGCAACGGCCCTAACAAGGGCCCTAGCAACGGCCCTAACAAGGGCCCTAGCAACGGCCCTAACAAGGGCCCTAGCAACGGCCCTAACAAGGGCCCTAGCAACGGCCCTAGCAACGGCCCTAGCAACGGCCCTAGCTACGGCCCTATAACGGCCCTAACAAGGGCCCTAGCAACGGCCCTAGCAACGGCCCTAGCAACGGCCCTAGCAACGGCACTAACAAGGGCCCTAGCAACAGCCCTAGCAACGGCCCTAACAAGGGCCCTAGAAACGGCCCTAGCAACGGCCCTAACAACGGCCCTAGCAACGGCCCTAGCAACGGCCCTAACAACGGCTCTAGCAACGGCCCTAACAAGGGCCCTAGCAACGGCCCTAACAACGGCCTTTGAAACGGCCCTAGGAACAACCCTAGCAACGGCCCTAGCAACGGCCTTAGCAACGGCCCTAACAAGGGCCCTAGCAACGGCCCTAACAAGGGCCCTAGCAACGGCCCTAACAAGGGCCCTAGCAACGGCCCTAGCAACGGCCCTAGCTACGGCCCTAGCAACGGCCCTAGCAACGGCCCTAACAAGGGCCCTAGCAACGGCCCTAACAAGGGCCCTAGCAACAGCCCTAGCAACGGCCCTAGCTACGGCCCTAGCAACGGCCCTAACAAGGGCCCTAGCAACGGCCCTAGCAATGGCCCTAGCAACGGCCCTTGCAACGGCCCTAACAAGGGCCCTAGCAACGGCCCTAGCAACGGCCCTAGCAACGGCCCTAGCAACGGCCCTAACAAGGGCCCTAGCAACGGCCCTAGCAACGGCCCTAGCAACGGCCCTAAAAAGGGCCCTAGCATCGGCCCTAACAAGGGCCCTAGCAACGGCCCTAACAAGAGCCCTAGCAACGGCCCTAGCAACGGCCCTAGCTACGGCCCTATAACGGCCCTAACAAGGGCCCTAGCAACGGCCCTAGCAACGGCCCTAGCAACGGCCCTAGCAACGGCCCTAACAAGGGCCCTAGCAACGGCCCTAGCAACGGCCATAACAAGGGCCCTAGAAATGGCCCTAGCAACACCCTAACAACGGCCCTAGCAACGGCCCTAACAAGGGCCCTAGCAACGGCCCTAACAAGGGCCCTAGCAACGGCCCTAGCAACGGCCCTAGCAACGGCCCTAGCAACGGCCCTAGCTACGGCCCTAACAAGGGCCCTAGCAACGGCCCTAACAAGGGCCCTAGCAACGGCCCTAGCAACGGCCCTAGCTACGGCCCTAGCAACGGCCCTAACAAGGGCCCTAGCAACGGCCCTAGCAACGGCCCTAGCAACGGCCCTTGCAACGGCCCTAACAAGGGCCCTAGCAACGGCCCTAGCAACGGCCCTAGCAACGGCCCTAGCAACGGCACTAACAAGGGCCCTAGCAACGGCCCTAGCAACGGCCCTAGCAACGGCCCTAAAAAGGGCCCTAGCATCGGCCCTAACAAGGGCCCTAGCAACGGCCCTAGCAACGGCCATAACAAGGGCCCTAGAAACGGCCCTAGCAACGGCCCTAACAACGGCCCTAGCAACGGCCCTAACAAGGGCCCTAGCAACGGCCCTAACAACGGCCCTTGAAACGGCCCTAGGAACAACCCTAACAACGGCCCTAGCAAAGGCCCTAGCAACGGCCCTAGCAACGGCCCTAGCTACGGCCCTAAAAAGGGCCCTAGCAACGGCCCTAACAAGGGCCCTAGCAACGGCCCTAACAACGGCCCTAGCAACGGCCCTAGCAACGGCCCTAGCAACGGCCCTAGCAACGGCCCTAACCACGGCCCTAGCAACTGCCCTAGAAACGGCCCTAGCAACGGCCCTAGCAACGGCCCTAGCAACGGCCCTAGCAACGGCCCTAACAAAGGCCCTAGCAACGGCCCTAGAAACGGCCCTAGCAACGGCCCTAGCAACGGCCCTAGCAACTGCCCTAACCACGGCCCTAGCAACGGCCCTAGCAACGGCCCTAGCAACGGCCCTAACAACGGCCCAAACAACGGCCCTAGCAACGGCTCTAGCAACGGCCCTAGCAACGGTTTTAACAATGGCCCTAGCAACGGCCCTAGCAACGGCCCTAACAAGGGCCCTATCAACGGCCCTAACAAGGGCCCTAGCAACGGCCCTAGCAACGGCCCTTGCAACGGCCCTAGCTACGGCCCTAGCAACGGCCCTAACAAGGGCCCTAGCAACGGCCCTAGCAACGGCCCTAACAACGGCCCTAGCAACGGCCCTACCAACGGCCCTAACAAGGGCCCTAGCAACGGCCCTAACAAGGGCCCTAGCAATGGCCCTAACAAGGGCCCTAGCAACGGCCCTAACAAGGGCCCTAGCAACGGCCCTAACAAGGGCCCTAGCAACGGCCCTAGCAACGGCCCTAGCAACGGCCCTAGCAACGGCACTAACAAGGGCCCTAGCAACGGCCCTAGCAACGGCCCTAACAAGGGCCCTAGAAACGGCCCTAGCAACGGCCCTAACAACGGCCCTAGCAACGGCCCTAGGAACGGCCCTAACAACGGCTCTAGCAACGGCCCTAACAAGGGCCCTAGCAACGGCCCTAACAAGGGCCCTAGCAACGGCCCTAGCAACGGCCCTAGCAACGGCCCTAGCAACGGCCCTTGCAACGGCCCTAACAAGGGCCCTAGCAACGGCCCTAGCAACGGCCCTAGCTACGGCCCTAGCAACGGCCCTAACAAGGGCCCTAGCAACGGCCCTAGCAACGGCCCTAGCAACGGATCTTGCAACGGCCCTAACAAGGGCCCTAGCAACGGCCCTAGCAACGGCCCTAGCAACGGCCCTAACAAGGGCCCTAGCAACGGCCCTAGCAACGGCCCTAGCAACGGCCCTAAAAAGGGCCCTAGCATCGGCCCTAACAAGGGCCCTAGCAACGGCCCTAACAAGAGCCCTAGCAACGGCCCTAGCAACGGCCCTAGCAACGGCCCTAGCAACGGCCCTAACAAGGGCCCTAGCAACGGCCCTAGAAACGGCCATAACAAGGGCCCTAGAAACGGCCCTAGCAACGGCCCTAACAACGGCCCTAGCAACGGCCCTAACAAGGGCCCTAGCAACGGATCTAACAACGGCCCTTGAAACGGCCCTAACCACGGCCCTAGCAACGGCCCTAGCAACGGCCCTAGCAACGGCCCTAGCAACGACCATAACAACTGCCCTAGCAACGGCCCTAACAAGGGCCCTAACCACGGCCCTAGCAACGGCCCTAGCAACGGCCCTAACGAGGGCCCTAGCAATGGCCCTAACAAAGGCCCTAGCAACGGCCCTAGCTACGGCCCTAGCAACGGCCCTAACCAGTACCCTAGCAACGGCCCTAGCAACGGCCCTAGCAACGGCCCTAGCAACGGCCCTAACAAGGGCCCTAGCAACGGCCCTAGCAACGGCCCTAACAAGGGCCCTAGCAACGGCCCTAGCAACGGCCCTAACAACGGCCCTAGCAACGGCCCTACCAACGGCCCTAACAAGGGCCCTAGCAATGGCCCTAACAAGGGCCCTAGCAACGGCCCTAACAAGGGCCCTAGCAACGGCCCTAACAAGGGCCCTAGCAACGGCCCTAGCAACGGCCCTAGCAACGGCCCTAGCAACGGCACTAACAAGGGCCCTAGCAACGGCCCTAGCAACGGCCCTAACAAGGGCCCTAGAAACGGCCCTAGCAACGGCCCTAACAACGGCTCTAGCAACGGCCCTAACAAGGGCCCTAGCAACGGCCCTAGCAACGGCCCTAACAACGGCCTTTGAAACGGCCCTAGGAACAACCCTAGCAACGGCCCTAGCAACGGCCCTAGCAACGGCCCTAACAAGGGCCCTAGCAACGGCCCTAACAAGGGCCCTAGCAACTGCCCTAACATGGGCCCTAGCAACGGCCCTAACAAGGGCCCTAGCAACGGCCCTAACAAGGGCCCTAGCAACGGCCCTAACAAGGGCCCTAGCAACGGCCCTAGCAACGGCCCTAGCAACGGCCCTTGCAACGGCCCTAACAAGGGCCCTAGCAACGGCCCTAGCAACGGCCCTAGCAACGGCCCTAGCAACGGCACTAACAAGGGCCCTAGCAACGGCCCTAGCAACGGCCCTAGCAACGGCCCTAAAAAGGGCCCTAGCATCGGCCCTAACAAGGGCCCTAGCAACGGCCCTAGAAACGGCCATAACAAGGGCCCTAGAAACGGCCCTAGCAACGGCCCTAACAACGGCCCTAGCAACGGCCCTAACAAGGGCCCTAGCAACGGCCCTAACAACGGCCCTTGAAACGGCCCTAGGAACAACCCTAACAACGGCCCTAGCAAAGGCCCTAGCAACGGCCCTAGCAACGGCCCTAGCTACGGCCCTAAAAAGGGCCCTAGCAACGGCCCTAACAAGGGCCCTAGCAACGGCCCTAACAACGGCCCTAGCAACGGCCCTAGCAACGGCCCTAGCAACGGCCCTAGCAACGGCCCTAACCACGGCCCTAGCAACGGCCCTAGAAACGGCCCTAGCAACGGCCCTAGCAACGGCCCTAGCAACGGCCCTAGCAACGGCCCTAACAAAGGCCCTAGCAACGGCCCTAGAAACGGCCCTAGCAACGGCCCTAGCAACGGCCCTAGCAACTGCCCTAACCACGGCCCTAGCAACGGCCCTAGCAACGGCCCTAGCAACGGCCCTAACAACGGCCCAAACAACGGCCCTAGCAACGGCTCTAGCAACGGCCCTAGCAACGGTTTTAACAATGGCCCTAGCAACGGCCCTAGCAACGGCCCTAACAAGGGCCCTATCAACGGCCCTAACAAGGGCCCTAGCAACGGCCCTAGCAACGGCCCTTGCAACGGCCCTAGCTACGGCCCTAGCAACGGCCCTAACAAGGGCCCTAGCAACGGCCCTAGCAACGGCCCTAACAAGGGCCCTAGAAACGGCCCTAGCAACGACCCTAACAACGGCCCTAGAAACGGCCCTAGCAACGACCCTAACAACGGCCCTAGCAACGGCCCTAGCAACGGACCTAGCAACGGCCCTAACAAGGGCCCTAGCAACGGCCCTAACAAGGGCCCTAGCAACGGCCCTAACAAGGGCCCTAGCAACGGCCCTAGCAACGGCCCTAGCAACGGCCCTAGCAACGGCCCTAGAAACGGCCGTAGCAACGGCCCTAACAAGGGCCCTAGCAACGGCCCTAACAAGGGCCCTAGCAGCGGCCCTAACAAGGGCCCTAGCAACGGCCCTAGCAACGGCCCTAGCAACGGCCCTAGCAACGGCCCTAGCAACGTCCCTAACAAGGGCCCTAGCAACGGCCCTAACAAGGGCCCTAGCAACGGCCCTAACAAGGGCCCTAGCAACGGCCCTAACAAGGGCCCTATCAACGGCCCTAACAAGGGCCCTAACAAGGGCCCTAGCAACGGCCCTAACAAGGGCCTTAGCAACGGCCCTAACAAGGGCCCTAGCAACGGCCCTAACAAGGGCCCTAGCAACGGCCCTAACAAGGGCCCTAGCAACGGCCCTAGCAACGGCCCTAGCAACAGCCCTAGCTACGGCCCTATAACGGCCCTAACAAGGGCCCTAGCAACGGCCCTAGCAACGGCCCTAGCAACGGCCCTAGCAACGGCACTAACAAGGGCCCTAGCAACAGCCCTAGCAACGGCCCTAACAAGGGCCCTAGAAACGGCCCTAGCAACGGCCCTAACAACGGCCCTAGCAACGGCCCTAGCAACGGCCCTAACAACGGCTCTAGCAACGGCCCTAACAAGGGCCCTAGCAACGGCCCTAACAACGGCCTTTGAAACGGCCCTAGGAACAACCCTAGCAACGGCCCTAACAAGGGCCCTAGCAACGGCCCTAACAAGGGCCCTAGCAACGGCCCTAGCAACGGCCCTAGCTACGGCCCTAGCAACGGCCCTAGCAACGGCCCTAACAAGGGCCCTAGCAACGGCCCTAACAAGGGCCCTAGCAACGGCCCTAACAAGGGCCCTAGCAACAGCCCTAGCAACGGCCCTAGCTACGGCCCTAGCAACGGCCCTAACAAGGGCCCTAGCAACGGCCCTAGCAATGGCCCTAGCAACGGCCCTTGCAACGGCCCTAACAAGGGCCCTAGCAACGGCCCTAGCAACGGCCCTAGCAACGGCCCTAGCAACGGCCCTAACAAGGGCCCTAGCAACGGCCCTAGCAACGGCCCTAGCAACGGCCCTAAAAAGGGCCCTAGCATCGGCCCTAACAAGGGCCCTAGCAACGGCCCTAACAAGAGCCCTAGCAACGGCCCTAGCAACGGCCCTAGCTACGGCCCTATAACGGCCCTAACAAGGGCCCTAGCAACGGCCCTAGCAACGGCCCTAGCAACGGCCCTAGCAACGGCCCTAACAAGGGCCCTAGCAACGGCCCTAGCAACGGCCATAACAAGGGCCCTAGAAACGGCCCTAGCAACGGCCCTAACAACGGCCCTAGCAACGGCCCTAACAAGGGCCCTAGCAACGGCCCTAACAACGGCCCTTGAAACGGCCCTAGGAACAACCCTAACAACGGCCCTAGCAACGGCCCTAGCAACGGCCCTAACAACGGCCCTAGCAACGGCCCTAACAAGGGCCCTAGCAACGGCCCTAACAAGGGCCCTAGCAACGGCCCTAGCAACGGCCCTAGCAACGGCCCTAGCAACGGCCCTAGCAACGGCCCTAACAAGGGCCCTAGCAACGGCCCTAACAAGGGCCCTAGCAACGGCCCTAGCAACGGCCCTAGCTACGGCCCTAGCAACGGCCCTAACAAGGGCCCTAGCAACGGGCCTAGCAACGGCCCTAGCAACGGCCCTTGCAACGGCCCTAACAAGGGCCCTAGCAACGGCCCTAGCAACGGCCCTAGCAACGGCCCTAGCAACGGCCCTAACAAGGGCCCTAGCAACGGCCCTAGCAACGGCCCTAGCAACGGCCCTAAAAAGGGCCCTAGCATCGGCCCTAACAAGGGCCCTAGCAACGGCCCTAGCAACGGCCATAACAAGGGCCCTAGAAACGGCCCTAGCAACGGCCCTAACAACGGCCCTAGCAACGGCCCTAACAAGGGCCCTAGCAACGGCCCTAACAACGGCCCTTGAAACGGCCCTAGGAACAACCCTAACAACGGCCCTAGCAAAGGCCCTAGCAACGGCCCTAACAACGGCCCTAGCAACGGCCCTAACAAGGGCCCTAGCAACGGCCCTAACAACGGCCCTATCAACGGCCTTAACAAGGGCCCTAGCAACGGCCCTAACATCGGCCCTTGAAACGGCCCTAGCAACGGCCCTAACAAGGGCCCTAGCAACAGCCCAAACAAGGGCCCTAGCAACGGCCCTAGCAACGGCCCTAGCAACGGCCCTAGCAACGGCTTTAGCAACGGCCCTAACAACGGCCCTAGCAACGGCCCTAAGAACGGCCCTAGCAACGGCCCTAACAACGGCCCTAGCAACGGCCCTAGCAACGGCCCTAGCAACGGCCCTAGCAACGGCCCTAGAAACGGCCCTAGCAACGGCCCTAACAACGGCCCTAGAAACGGCCCTATCAACGGCCCTAGCATCGGCCCTAGCAACGGCCCTAACAAGGGCCGTAACAACAGCCCTAACAACAGCCCTAGCAACGGCCCTAACAAGGGCCCTAGCAACGGCCCTAACAACGGCCCTAGCAACGGCCCTAACAATGGCCCTAACTACGGCCCAAGGAACGGCCCTAACAACGGCCCTAGCAACGGCCCTAGAAACGGCCCTAGCAACGGCCCTAACAAAGGCCCTAGCAACGGCCTTAACAAAGGCCCTAGCAACGGCCCTAACAACGGCCCTAGCAACGGCCCTAGAAACGACCCTAGCAACGGCCCTAGCAACGGCCCTAACAAAGGCCCTAGCAACCGCCCTAGCAACGGCCCTAGCAACGGCCCTAGCAACGGCCCTAACAACGGCCCTAGCAACGGCCCTAACAACGGCCCTAGCAACGGCCCTAGCAATGGCCCTAGCAACGGCCCTAGCAACGGCCCTAACAACGGCCCTAACAACGGCCCTAGCAACGGCCCTAAAAACTTAAAAACACTATACAACCTTAAACCCTAAACCTTAAAATATCCTAAATCATAAATCCTGAACAACCCTAAACACTAAATCATAAACAACCCTAAAAAAACATAATCAACTCTAAACGCTAAAACATAATCAACCCTAAACATTAAACAATCTTAAACGCTAAACCCTATACCCTAAACCTAAACCACCCTAAAACTTAAACAATCCTAAACCCTAAACCTTAAACCATAAACCCTAAATGTTAAACCATAAATCTAAGAATAACCATAACCCTAACCCTAACCCTAACACTAACCCTAACCCTAACCCTAACCCTAACCTTACCCTAACCCTAACCCTAACCCTAACCCTAACCATAACCATAACCCTAACCTTAACCCTAACCCTAACCCTAACACTAACCGTAACCATAACACTAAACTCTAAACCCTAAACCTAATCCACCCTAAACCTTAAACAATCCTAAACCATAAACCTTAAACCCTAAACCCTAAATCTAACGATAAACCTAAACCTGACCCTAAATCTAACCCTAACCCTAACCCTAACCCTAACCCTAACCCTAACCCTAACACTAACCCCTAACCTTTACCCTAACCCTAACCCTAACCCTAACACTAACCATTACCCTAACCCTAACCCTAACCCTAAACCTAACCCTAACCCTAACCCTAACCCTAACCCTAACACTAACCATAACCATAACACTAAACTCTAAACCCTAAACCTAATCCACCCTAAACTTTAAACAATCCTAAACCATAAACCTTAAACCCTAAACCCTAAATCTAACAATAAACCTAAACCTGACCCTAAATCTAACCCTAACCCTAACCCTAAACCTAACCCTGACCATAACCCTAACCCTAATCCTAACACTAACCATAACCCTAACCCTAACCCTAACCTTAACCCTAACCCTAACCCTAACCCTAACCCTAACCCTAACCCTAACCCTAACCCTAACCCTAACCCCTTAACCTTAATTCCTAAATCCTAAACCCTGAACAACCATAAATCCTAAACCCTGAAGAACCCTAAATCATAAACCCTGAATAACCCTAAACACTAACCTCTAAACAACCCTAAACAACCCTAATCACTAAACCATAAACAACCCTAAACACTAAACCCTAAACAACCCTACACCCTAAACCTTAAACACTAAACCCTAAATAACCCTAAAACCTAAACCATTAACACTATACCCTAAACAACACTAAACATTAACCCAAAACAACCCTAAAACCTAAACCTTAAACACTAAAACTTAAACAACACTAAACCCTAAACACTAAAGCCTAAACAACCGTAAAATTTTAACCCTAAACACTATACCCTAAATAACCCAAAACCTTAAACAATCCTAAAGTCTAAACCCTAAACCCTTAACCTAAACCACCCTAAATCTTAAACAATCCTAAACCCTAAACCTTAAACCCTAAACACTAAACCCTAAACCCTAAACCTAACAATAACCATAACCCTAAACCTAAACCCTAACCCTTACCCTAACCCTAACCCTAACCCTAATCCTAACCCTAACCCTAACCCTAAGCATTACCCTAATCCTAACCCTAACCCTAACCCTAACCCTAACCTAACCCTAACCCTAACCATAACCCTAACACTAACCCCTAACCCTTACCCTAACCCTAACCCTAACCCTAAGCATTACCCTAACCCTAACCCTAACCCTAACCCTAACCCTAACCCTAACACTAACCGTAACCATAACACTAAACTCTAAACCATAAACCTAATCCACCCTAAACCTTAAAAAATCCTAAACCATAAACTTTAAACCCTAGACCCTAAATCTAACAATAAACCTAAACCTGACCCTAAATCTAACCCTAACCCTAACCCTAATCCTAAACCTAACCCTGACCCTAACCCTAACCCTAATCCTAACACTAATCATAACCCAAACACTAACCCTAACCCTAACCCAAAACCTAACCCTAAAACTCACACTATCCCTAATCCTAACACTAAACCCTAAACTTTAAATCTAACCCTAACCCTAACCCTACCCTTAACCCTAACCCTAACCATATCCCTAAACCTAACCCTGACCCTAATCCTAACACTAACCCTATTTCTAATTCTAACCCTAACACTAATCCTAAACTAAAACCTAACCCCCTAATAATAACCCTAACACTAAACCTAACCCTAACCCTAACCCTAACCCTAAACCTAACCCTAACACTAACCCCTAACCCCTAACACTAACCCTAACCCTAACCCCTAACCCTAACCCTAAATTTAACCTTAACCCTAACCCTAACCCTAACCCAATCCCTAACCCTAACTATTACCCTAACACTAACACTACCCTTAACCCTAACCCTAACCTTAACCCTCACCCTAACCCTCACCTTAACCCTAAACCTAACCCTAACACTAACCCTAACACCCTAAATCCTAAACCTTAAGCCCCGAAAAACCCTAAACACTAATTCCAAAAGCACCCTAAACCCTAAACTATAAACACTAAACGCTAAAAAACCCTAAACCCTAAACCCTAAACACTAAACCCTAAAAAAGCCTAAACCCTAAAACCATTAACACTATACCCTAAACAACCCTAAACCCTTAACCCTAAACATTATACCCTAAACCCTAAAACACTATACAACCTTAAACCCTAAAACCTTAAAATATCCTAAATCATAAATCCTGAACAACCCTAAACACTAAATTATAAACAACCCTAAAAAACCCTAAACAACTCTAAACGCTAAAACCTAAACAACCCTAACCATTAAACAATCTGAAACGCTAAATTCTATACCCTAAAACTAAACCACCCTAAAACTTAAACAATCCTAAACCCTAAATCTTAAACCATAAACCCTAAATTTTAAACCATAAATCTAAGAATAACCATAACCCTAACCCTAACCCTAAACCTAAACCTAACCTTAACCCCAACCCTAACCTTAACCCCATAACCCTAACCCTAACCTTAAGCCTAACATAACCCCATAACCCTAACTCTAACCCTAACTCTAACCCTAACTCTAACCCTAATGCTAACCCTAACCCTAACCCTAATCCTAACCCTAACCCTAACCCTAACCCTAACCCTAACCCTAAACCTAATCCTAACCCTAACCTTAACCCTAATCCTAAACCTAACCCTAACCCTAACCCTAACCGTAACCATAACACTAAACTCTAAATCCTAAACCTAATCCACCCTAAACCTTAAACAATCCTAAACCATAAACCTTAGACCCTAAATCCTAAATCTAACAATAAACCTAAACCTAACACTAAATCTAACCCTAACCCTAACCCTAACCCTAAACCCTCCCTGACTTTAACCCTAACCCTAACCCTAACCCTAACCCTAAACCTAACCCTGACCCTAATCCTAACACTAACCCTATTTCTAATTGTAACCCTAACACTAATCCTAAACTTAAACCTAACCCCCTAATAATAACCCTAACCCTAACCCTAACCCTAACCCTAACCTAACCCTAACCCTAACCCTAACCCTAACCCAAACCCTAACACTAACCCCCTAACTTTTACCATAACCCTAACCCTAACCCTAAACCTAACCCTTACCATAACCCTAACCCTAACCCTAACCCCATCCCTAACCCTAACCCTAACCGTAACCATAACACTAAACTCTAAACCCTAAACCTAACCCACCCTAAACCTTAAACAATCCTAAACCATAAACCTTAAACCCTTAACCCCAAATCTAACAATAAACCTAAACCTAAACCTAAATCTAACCTTAACCCTATCCCTAACCCTAAACCTAACCCTGACCCTAAACCTAACCCTAATCATAACACTAACCATAACCCCATTCCTAACATTAACCCTAACCTTAACCCTAACCCTAACCCTAACCCTAATCCTAACCCTAACTCTAACCCTAACCCTAACCCTAACCGTAACCATAATACTAAACTCTAAACCCTAAACCTAATCTACCCTAAACCTTAAACAATCGTAAACCTTAAACCTTAAACCCTAAACCCTAAATCTAACAATAAACCTAAACCTAACCCTAAATCTAACCCTAACCCTAACCCTAACCCTAAACCTAAACCTGACCCTAACCCTAACCCTAATAATAACACTAATCATAACCCAATCACTATCCCTAACCCTAACCCTAAACCTAACCCTAAACCTCACACTATCCCTAATCTTAACACTAAACTCTAAACTTTAAATCTAACCCTAACACTAACCCTACCCTTCACCCTAACCCTAACCATTTCCCTAAACCTAACTCTGACCCTAATCCTAACACTAACCCTATTTCTAATTCTAACCCTAACACTAATCCTAAACTAAAACCTAACCCCCTAATAATAACCCTAACACTAAACCTAACCCTAACCCTAACCCTAACCCTAACCCTAACACTAACCCCTAACCACTAACACTAACCCTAACCCTAACCCCTAACCCTAACCCTAACCCTAACCCTAACCTAACCCTAACCCTAACCCTAACCCTAACCCTAACCCAAACCCTAACACTAACCCCCTAACTTTTACCCTAACCCTAACCCTAACCCTAAACTTTACCATAACCATAACCCTAACCATAACCCCATCCTTAACCCTAACCCTAACCGTAACCGTAACACTAAACTCTAAACCCTAAACCTATTCCACCCTAAACCTTGAACAATCCTAAACAATAAACCTTAAACCCTAAACCCTAAATCTAACAATAAACCTAAACCTAACCCTAAATCTAACCCTAACCCTATCTTTAACCCTAAACCTAACCCTGACCCTAACCCTAACCCTAATCCTAACACTAACCATAACCCTAACCCTAACACTAACCCTAACCTTAACCCTAACCCTAACCCTAACCCTAACCCTAACTCTAACCCTAACTCTAACCCTAACCGTAACCATAATACTAAACTCTAAACCCTAAACCTAATCCACCCTAAATCTTAAACAATCCTAAACCATAAACCTTAAACCCTAAACCCTAAATCTAACAATAAACCTAAACCTAACCCTAAATCTAACCCTAACCCTAACCCTAAACCTAAACCTAAACCTGACCCTAACCCTAACCCTAATCCTAACACTAATCATAACCCAAACACTAATCCTAACCCTCACCTTAACCTAACCTTAAAACTCACACTATCCCTAATCCTAACACTAAACCCTAAACTTTAAATTTAACCCTAACCCTAACCCTACCCTTAACCCTAACCCTATCCCTAAACCTAACCCTGACCCTAATCCTAACACTAACCCTATTTCTAATTCTAACCCTAACACTAATCCTAAACTAAAACCTAACCCCCTAATAATAACCCTAATACTAAACCTAACCCTAACCCTAACCCTAACACTAACACTAACCCCTAACCCCTAACACTAACCCTAACCCTAACCCCTAACACTAACCCTAACCCTAAACTTAACCCTAATTCTAACCCTAACCCTATCCCTAACCCTAACCCTTACCCTAACACTAACACTAACCTTAACCCTAACCCTAACCTTAACCCTCACCCTAACCCTCACCTTAACCCTAAACCTAACCCTAACACTAACCCTAACACCCTAAATCCTAAACCTTAAACCCCGAAAAACCCTAAACACTAATTCCAAAAGCACCCTAAACCCTAAACTATAAACACTAAACGCTAAAAAACCCTAAACCCTAAACCCTAAACACTAAACCCTAAACAAGCCTAAACCATAAAACCATTAACACTATACCCTAAACAACCCTAAACCCTTAACCCTAAACATTATACCCTAAACCCTAAAACACTATACAACCTTAAACCCTAAACCTTAAAATATCCTAAATCATAAATCCTGAACAACCCTAAACACTAAATTATAAACAACCCTAAAAAACCCTAAACAACTCTAAACGCTAAAACCTAAACAACCCTAACCATTAAACAATCAGAAACGCTAAATTCTATAACCTAAACTTAAACCACCCTATAACTTAAACAATCCTAAACCCTAAACCTTAAACCATAAACCCTAAATTTTAAACCATAAATCTAAGAATAACCATAACCCTAACCCTAACCCTAAACCTAAACCTAACCCTAACCCCAACCCTAACCTTAACCCCATAACCCTAACCCTAACCTTAAGCCTAACATAACCCCATAACCCTAACTCTAACCCTAACTCTAACCCTAACTCTAACCCTAATGCTAACCCTAACCCTAACCATAACCCTAACCCATTAACCTTAATCCCTAAATCCTAAAACCTGAACAACCATAAATCCTAAACCCTGAACAACCCTAAATCATAAACCCTGAATAACCCTAAACACTAACCTCTAAACAACCCTAAACAACCCTAATCACTAAACCATAAACAACCCTAAACACTAAACCCTAAACAACCCTACACCCTAAACCTTAAACACTAAACCCTAAATAACCCTAAAACCTAAACCATTAACACTATACCCTAAACAACACTAAACATTAACCCAAAACAACCCTAAAACCTAAACCTTAAACACTAAAACTTAAACAACACTAAACCCTAAACACTAAAGCCTAAACAACCGTAAACTTTTAACCCTAAACACTATACCCTAAATAACCCAAAACCTTAAACAATCCTAAAGTCTAAACCCTAAACCCTTAACCTAAACCACCCTAAATCTTAAACAATCCTAAACCCTAAACCTTAAACCCTAAACACTAAACCCTAAACCCTAAACCTAACAATAACCATAACCCTAACCCTAAACCCTAACCCTTACCCTAACCCTAACCCTAACCCTAATCCTAACCCTAACCCTAACCCTAAGCATTACCCTAATCCTAACCCTAACCCTAACCCTAACCCTAACCTAACCCTAACCCTAACCATAACCCTAACACTAACCCCTAACCCTTACCCTAACCCTAACCCTAACCCTAAGCATTACCCTAACCCTAACCCTAACCCTAACCCTAACCCTAACCCTAACACTAACCGTAACCATAACACTAAACTCTAAACCATAAACCTAATCCACCCTAAACCTTAAAAAATCCTAAACCATAAACCTTAAACCCTAAACCCTAAATCTAACAATAAACCTAAACCTGACCCTAAATCTAACCCTAACCCTAACCCTAATCCTAAACCTAACCCTGACCCTAACCCTAACCCTAATCCTAACACTAATCATAACCCAAACACTAACCCTAACCCTAACCCAAAACCTAACCCTAAAACTCACACTATCCCTAATCCTAACACTAAACCCTAAACTTTAAATCTAACCCTAACCCTAACCCTACCCTTAACCCTAACCCTATCCCTAAACTAACCCTGACCCTAATCCTAACACTAACCCTATTTCTAATTCTAACCCTAACACTAATCCTAAACTAAAACCTAACCCCCTAATAATAACCCTAACACTAAACCTAACCCTAACCCTAACCCTTATCCTAAACCTAACCCTAACACTAACCCCTAACCCCTAACACTAACCCTAACCCTAAGCCCTAACCCTAACCCTAAATTTAACCTTAACCCTAACCCTAACCCTAACCCAATCCCTAACCCTAACTATTACCCTAACACTAACACTACCCTTAACCCTAACCCTAACCTTAACCCTCACCCTAACCCTCACCTTAACCCTAAACCTAACCCTAACACTAACCCTAACACCCTAAATCCTAAACCTTAAGCCCCGAAAAACCCTAAACACTAATTCCAAAAGCACCCTAAACCCTAAACTATAAACACTAAACGCTAAAAAACCCTAAACCCTAAACCCTAAACACTAAACCCTAAACAAGCCTAAACCCTAAAACCATTAACACTATACCCTAAACAACCCTAAACCCTTAACCCTAAACATTATACCCTAAACCCTAAAACACTATACAACCTTAAACCCTAAACCTTAAAATATCCTAAATCATAAATCCTGAACAACCCTAAACACTAAATTATAAACAACCCTAAAAAACCCAAAACAACTCTAAACGCTAAAACCTAAACAACCCTAACCATTAAACAATCTGAAACGCTAAATTCTATACCCTAAAACTAAACCACCCTAAAACTTAAACAATCCTAAACCCTAAACCTTAAACCATAAACCCTAAATTTTAAACCATAAATCTAAGAATAACCATAACCCTAACCCAAACCCTAAACCTAAACCTAACCTTAACCCCAACCCTAACCTTAACCCCATAACCCTAACCCTAACCTTAAGCCTAACATAACCCCATAACCCTAACTCTAACCCTAACTCTAACCCTAACTCTAACCCTAATGCTAACCCTAACCCTAACCCTAATCCTAAACCTAACCCTAACCCTAACCCTAACCCTAAACCTAATCCTAACCCTAACCTTAACCCTAATCCTAAACCTAACCCTAACCCTAACCCTAACCGTAACCATAACACTAAACTCTAAATCCTAAACCTAATCCACCCTAAACCTTAAACAATCCTAAACCATAAACCTTAGACCCTAAATCCTAAATCTAACTATAAACCTAAACCTAACACTAAATCTAACCCTAACCCTAACCCTAACCCTAAACCCTCCCTGACTTTAACCCTAACCCTAACCCTAACCCTAACCCTAAACCTAACCCTGACCCTAATCCTAACACTAACCCTATTTCTAATTGTAACCCTAACACTAATCCTAAACTTAAACCTAACCCCCTAATAATAACCCTAACCCTAACCCTAACCCTAACCCTAACCTAACCCTAAACCTAACCCTAACCCTAACCCAAGCCCTAACACTAACCCCCTAACTTTTACCATAACCCTAACCCTAACCCTAAACCTAACCCTTACCATAACCCTAACCCTAACCCTAACCCCATCCCTAACCCTAACCCTAACCGTAACCATAACACTAAACTCTAAACCCTAAACCTAATCCACCCTAAACCTTAAACAATCCTAAACCATAAACCTTAAACCCTTAACCCCAAATCTAACAATAAACCTAAACCTAAACCTAAATCTAACCTTAACCCTATCCCTAACCCTAAACCTAACCCTGACCCTAAACCTAACCCTAATCATAACACTAACCATAACCCCATTCCTAACATTAACCCTAACCTTAACCCTAACCCTAACCCTAACCCTAATCCTAACCCTAACTCTAACCCTAACCCTAACCCTAACCGTAACCATAATACTAAACTCTAAACCCTAAACCTAATCTACCCTAAATCTTAAACAATCGTAAACCTTAAACCTTAAACCCTAAACCCTAAATCTAACAATAAACCTAAACCTAACCCTAAATCTAACCCTAACCCTAACCCTAACCCTAAACCTAAACCTGACCCTAACCCTAACCCTAATAATAACACTAATCATAACCCAATCACTATCCCTAACCCTAACCCTAAACCTAACCCTAAACCTCACACTATCCCTAATCTTAACACTAAACTCTAAACTTTAAATCTAACCCTAACACTAACCCTACCCTTAACCCTAACCCTAACCATTTCCCTAAACCTAACTCTGACCCTAATCCTAACACTAACCCTATTTCTAATTCTAACCCTAACACTAATCCTAAACTAAAACCTAACCCCCTAATAATAACCCTAACACTAAACCTAACCCTAACCCTAACCCTAACCCTAACCCTAACACTAACCCCTAACCACTAACACTAACCCTAACCCTAACCCCTAACCCTAACCCTAACCCTAACCCTAACCTAACCCTAACCCTAACCCTAACCCTAACCCTAACCCAAACCCTAACACTAACCCCCTAACTTTTACCCTAACCCTAAGCCTAACCCTAAACTTTACCATAACCATAACCCTAACCATAACCCCATCCTTAACCCTAACCCTAACCGTAACCGTAACACTAAACTCTAAACCCTAAACCTAATCCACCCTAAACCTTGAACAATCCTAAACAATAAACCTTAAACCCTAAACCCTAAATCTAACAATAAACCTAAACCTAACCCTAAATCTAACCCTAACCCTATCTTTAACCCTAAACCTAACCCTGACCCTAACCCTAACCCTAATCCTAACACTAACCATAACCCTAACCCTAACACTAACCCTAACCTTAACCCTAACCCTAACCCTAACCCTAACCCTAACTCTAACCCTAACTCTAACCCTAACCGTAACCATAATACTAAACTCTAAACCCTAAACCTAATCCACCCTAAATCTTAAACAATCCTAAACCATAAACCTTAAACCCTAAACCCTAAATCTAACAATAAACCTAAACCTAACCCTAAATCTAACCCTAACCCTAACCCTAAACCTAAACCTAAACCTGACCCTAACCCTAACCCTAATCCTAACACTAATCATAACCCAAACACTAATCCTAACCCTCACCTTAACCTAACCTTAAAACTCACACTATCCCTAATCCTAACACTAAACCCTAAACTTTAAATTTAACCCTAACCCTAACCCTACCCTTAACCCTAACCCTATCCCTAAACCTAACCCTGACCCTAATCCTAACACTAACCCTATTTCTAATTCTAACCCTAACACTAATCCTAAACTAAAACCTAACCCCCTAATAATAACCCTAATACTAAACCTAACCCTAACCCTAACCCTAACACTAACACTAACCCCTAACCCCTAACACTAACCCTAACCCTAACCCCTAACCCTAACCCTAACCCTAAACTTAACCCTAATTCTAACCCTAACCCTATCCCTAACCCTAACCCTTACCCTAACACTAACACTAACCTTAACCCTAACCCTAACCTTAACCCTCACCCTAACCCTCACCTTAACCCTAAACCTAACCCTAACACTAACCCTAACACCCTAAATCCTAAACCTTAAACCCCGAAAAACCCTAAACACTAATGCCAAAAGCACCCTAAACCCTAAACTATAAACACTAAAGCTAGAAAACCCTAAACCCTAAACCCTAAACACTAAACCCTAAACAAGCCTAAACCCTAAAACCATTAACACTATACCCTAAACAACCCTAAACCCTTAACCCTAAACATTATACCCTAAACCCTAAAACACTATACAACCTTAAACCATAAACCTTAAAATATCCTAAATCATAAATCCTGAACAACCCTAAACACTAAATTATAAACAACCCTAAAAAACCCTAAACAACTCTAAACGCTAAAACCTAAACAACCCTAACCATTAAACAATCTGAAACGCTAAATTCTATAACCTAAACCTAAACCACCCTATAACTTAAACAATCCTAAACCCTAAACCTTAAACCATAAACCCTAAATTTTAAACCATAAATCTAAGAATAACCATAACCCTAACCCTAACCCTAAACCTAAACCTAACCCTAACCCCAACCCTAACCTTAACCCCATAACCCTAACCCTAACCTTAAGCCTAACATAACCCCATAACCCTAACTCTAACCCTAACTCTAACCCTAACTCTAACCCTAATGCTAACCCTAACCCTAACCCTAACCCTAACCCATTAACCTTAATCCCTAAATCCTAAAACCTGAACAACCATAAATCCTAAACCCTGAACAACCCTAAATCATAAACCCTGAATAACCCTAAACACTAACCTCTAAACAACCCTAAACAACCCTAATCACTAAACCATAAACAACCCTAAACACTAAACACTAAACAACCCTATACCCTAAACCTTAAACACTAAACCCTAAATAACCCTAAACCCTAAACCATTAACACTATACCCTAAACAACACTAAACACTAAACCCAAAACAACCCTAAAACCTAAACCTTAAACACTAAACCTTAAACAACCCTAAACCCTAAACACTAAACCCTAAACAACCCTAAACTTTTAACCCTAAACTCTATACCCTAAACAACCCTAAACCTTAAACAATCCTAAACTCTAAACCCTAAACCCTTAACGTAAACCACCCTAAATCTTAAACAATCCTAAACCCTAAACCTTAAACCCTAAACACTAAACCCTAAACCCTAAACCTAACAATAACCATAACCCTAACCCTAACCCCTAACCCTTACCCTAACCCTAACCCTAACCCTAACCCTAACCATAACCCTAACCCTTACCCTAACCCTAACCCTAACCCTAACCCTAACCCTAAACCTAATCCTAACCCTAACCCTAACCCTAATCCTAACCCTAACCCTAACCCTAACCCTAACCGTAACCATAACACTAAACTCTAAACCCTAAACCTAATCCACCCTAAACCTTGAACAATCCTAAACCATAAACCTTAAACCCTAAACCCTAAATCTAACAATAAACCTAAACCTAACCCTAAATCTAACCCTAACCCTATCCCTAACCCTAAACCTAACCCTGACCCTAACCCTAACCCTAATCCTAACACTAACCATAACCCTAACCCTAACACTAACCCTAACTTTAACCCTAACCCTAACCCTAACCCTAATCCTAACTCTAACCCTAACACTAACCCTAACCGTAACCATAATACTAAACTCTAAACCCTAAACCTAATCCACCCTAAATCTTAAACAATCTTAAACCATAAACCTTAAACCCTAAACCCTAAATCTAACAATAAACCTAAACCTAACCCTAAATCTAATTCTAACCCTAACCCTAACCCTAAACCTAAACCTGACCCTAACCCTAACCCTAATCCTAACACTAATCATAACCCAAACACTAACCCTAACCCTAACCATAAACCTAACCTTAAAACTCACACTATCCCTAATCCTAACACTAAACCCTAAACTTTAAATCTAACCCTAACCCTAACCCTACCCTTAACCCTAACCCTATCCCTAAACCTAACCCTGACCCTAATCCTAACACTAACCCTATTTCTAATTCTAACCCTAACACTAATCCTAAACTAAAACCTAACCCCCTAATAATAACCCTAACACTAAACCTAACCCTAACCCTAACCCTAACCCTAACACTAACCCCTAACCCCTAACCCCTAACACTAACCCTAACCCTAACCCCTAACCCTAACCCTAACCCTAACCTTAACCCTAATTCTAACCCTAACCCTATCCCTAACCCTAACCCTTACCCTAACACTAACACTAACCTTAACCCTAACCCTAACCTTAAACCTCACCCTAACCCTCACCTTAACCCTAAACCTAACCCTAACACTAACCCTAACACCCTAAATCCTAAACCTTAAACCCCGAAAAACCCGAAACACTAATTCCAAAAGCACCCTAAACCCTAAACTATAAACACTAAAGCTAGAAAACCCTAAACCCTAAACCCTAAACACTAAACCCTAAACAAGCCTAAACCCTAAAACCATTAACACTATACCCTAAACAACCCTAAACCCTTAACCCTAAACATTATACCCTAAACCCTAAAACACTATACAACCTTAAACCCTAAACCTTAAAATATCCTAAATCATAAATCCTGAACTACCCTAAACACTAAATTATAAACAACCCTAAAAAACCCTAAACAACTCTAAACGCTAAAACCTAAACAACCCTAACCATTAAACAATCTTAAACGCTAAATTCTATACCCTAAACCTAAACCACCCTAAAATTTAAACAATCCTAAACCCTAAACCTTAAACCGTAAACCCTAAATTTTAAACCATAAATCTAAGAATAACCATAACCCTAACCCTAACCCTAAACCTAAACCTAACCCTAAACCCAACCTTAACCTTAACCCCATAACCCTAACCCTAACCTTAAGCCTAACATAACCCCATAACCCTAACTCTAACCCTAACTCTAACCCTAACTCTAACCCTAAAGCTAACCCTAACCCTAACCCTAACCCTAACCCTAACCCATTAACCTTAATCCCTAAATCCTAAAACCTGAACAACCATAAATCCTAAACCCTGAACAACCCTAAATCATAAACCCTGAATAACCCTAAACACTCACCTCTAAACAACCCTAAACAACCCTAATCACTAAACCATAAACAACCCTAAACACTAAACCCTAAACAACCCTATACCCTAAACCTTAAACACTAAACCCTAAATAACCCTAAACCCTAAACCATTAACACTATACCCTAAACAACACTAAACACTTAACCCAAAACAACCCTAAAACCTAAACCTTAAACACTAAACCTTAAACAACCCTAAACCCTAAACACTAAACCCTAAACAACCCTAAACTTTTAACCCTAAACTCTATACCCTAAACAACCCTAAACCTTAAACAATCCTATACTCTAAACCCTAAACCCTTAACGTAAACCACCCTAAATCTTAAACAATCCTAAACCCTAAACCTTAAACCCTAAACACTAAACCCTAAACTCTAAACCTAACAATAACCATAACCCTAACCCTCACCCCTAACCCTTACCCTAACCCTAACCCTAATTCTAATCCTAACCCTAACCATAACCCTAACCCTAACCCTAACCCTAACCCTAAACCTAATCCTAACCCTAACCTTAACCCTAATCCTAACCCTAACCCTAACCCTAACCCTAACCGAAACCATAACATTAAACTCTAAATCGTAAACCTAATCCACCCTAAACCTTAAACAATCCTAAACCATAAAACTTAGACCCTAAATCCTAAATCTAACAATAAACCTAAACCTAACCCTAAATCTAACCCTAACCCTAACCCTAACCCTAAACCCTCCCTGACTTTAACCCTAACCCTAACCCTAACCCTAACCCTAAACCTAACCCTGACCCTAATCCTAACACTAACCCTATTTCTAACTCTAACCCTAACACTAATCCTAAACTTAAACCTAACCCCCTAATAATAACCCTAACCCTAACACTAACCCTAACCCTAACCCTAACCTAACCCTAACCCTAACCTTAACCCTAACCCAAACCCTAACACTAACCCCCTAACTTTTACCATAACCCTAACCCTAACCCTAACCCTAACCCTTACCATAACCCTAACCCTAACCCTAACCCCATCCCTAACCCTAACCCTAACCGTAACCATAACACTAAACTCTAAACCCTAAACCTAATCCACCCTAAACCTTAAACAATCCTAAACCATAAACCATAAACCCTAAACCCTAAATCTAACAATAAACCTAAACCTAACCCTAAATCTAACCCTAAGCCTATCCCTAACCCTAAACCTAACCCTGACCCTAACCCTAACCCTAATCCTAACACTAACCATAACCCTAACCCTAACATTAAGCCTAACCTTAACCCTAACCCTAACCCTAACCCTAACCCTAACCCTAACTCTAACCCTAACCCTAACCCTAACCGTAACCATAATACTAAACTCTAAACCCTAAACCTAATCTACCCTAAACCTTAAACAATCCTAAACCTTAAACCTTAAACCCTAAACCCTAAATCTAACAATAAACCTAAACCTAACCCTAAATCTAACCCTAACCCTAACCCTAAACCTAAACCTAAACCTGACCCTAACCCTAACCCTAATAATAACACTAATCATAACCCAAACACTATCCCTAACCCTAACCCTAAACCTAACCCTAAACTCACACTTTCCCTAATCTTAACACTAAACCCTAACCTTTAAATCTAACCCTAACCCTAACCCTACCCTTAACCCTAACCCTAACCATATCCCTAAACCTAACCTTGACCCTAATCCTAACACTAACCCTATTTCTAATTCTAACCCTAACACTAATCCTAAACTAAAACCTAACCCCCTAATAATAACCCTAACACTAAACCTAACCCTAACCCTAACCCTAACCCTAACACTAACCCCTAACCCCTAACACTAACCCTAACCCTAACCCCTAACCCTAACCCTAACCCTAACCCTAACCCTAACCTTAACCCTAACCCTAAACCTAACCCTAACCCTATCCCTAACCCTAACCCTTACCCTAACACTAACACTAACCTTAACCCTAACCCTAACCTTAACCCTCACTCTAACCCTCACCTTAACCCTAAACCTAACCCTAACACTAACCCTAACACCCTAAATCCTAAACCCTAAACCCCGAAAAACATTAAACACTAATTCCAAAAGCACCCTTAACTTTAAACTATAAACACTAAACGCTAAAAAACCCTAAATCCTAAACCCTAAACATTAAACACTAAACAAGCCTAAACCCTAAAATCATTAACACTATACCCTAAACAACCCTAAACCCTTAACCCTAAACATTATACACTAAACCCTAAAACACTATACAAACTTAAACCCTAAACCTTAAAATATCCTAAATCATAAATCCTGAACAACCCTAAACACTAAATCATAAACAACCCTAAAAAACCCTAAACAACTCTAAACGCAAAAACCTAAACAACCCTAAATATTAAACAATCTTAAACGCTAAACCCTATACCCTAAACCTAAACCACCCTAAAACTTAAACAATCCTAAACCCTAAACCTTAAACCATAAACCCTAAAATTTAAACCTTAAATCTGAGAATAACCATAACCCTAACCCTAACCCTAAACCAAAACCTAACCCTAACCCCAACCCTAACCTTAACCCCATAACCCTAACCCTAACCTTAAGCCTAACATAACCCCATAATCCTAACTCTAACCCTAACTCTAACCCTAATGCTAACCCTAACCCTAACCCTAACCATAACCCTAAACCCTTAACCTTAATCCCTAAAACCTAAACCCTGAACAACCATAAATCCTAAACCCTG
>NC_137966.1:29131190-29133690 GCF_963924665.1 Micromys minutus | reverse complement strand
TCTAACAATAAACCTAAACCTGACCCTAAATCTAACCCTAACCCTAACCCTAACCCTAAACCTAAACCTGACCCTAACCCTAACCCTAATCCTAACACTAACCATAACCCTAACCCTAACCCTAACCCTAACCTTAACCCTAACCCTAACCCTAACCCTAACCCTAACCCTAACTCCTTAACCTTAATCCCTAAATCCTATTCCCTGAACAACCATAAATCCTAAACCCTGAATAACCCTAAACACTAACCTCTAAACAACCCTAAACAACCCTAATCACTAAACCATAAACAACCCTAAACACTAAACCCTAAACAACCCTATACCCTAAACCTTAAACACTAAACCCTAAATAAACCTAAACCCTAAACCATTAACACTATACCCTAAACAACACTAAACATTAACCCAAAACAACCCTAAAACCTAAACCTTAAACACTAAAACTTAAAAAAACCTAAACACTAAACACTAAAGCCTAAACAACCCTAAACTTTTAACCCTAAACACTATACCCTAAACAACCCTAAACTTTAAACAATCCTAAAGTCTAAACCCTAAACCCTTAACCTAAACCACCCTAAATCTTAAACAATCCTAAACCCTAAACCTTAAACCATAAACACTAAACCCTAAACCCTAATCCTAACACTAACCATAACCCTAACCCTAACCCTAACCCTAACCCTTACCCTAACCCTAACCCTAACCCTAACCCTAACCCTAACCCTAACCCTAACCCTAACCCTAATTCTAACCCTAACTCTAAACCTAATCCTAACCCTAACCTTAACCGTAATCCTAACCCTAACCCTAACCCTAACCCTAACCGTAACCATAACACTAAACTCTAAACCCTAAACCTAATCCACCCTAAACCTTAAACAATCCTAAACCATAAACCTTAGACCCTAAACCCTAAATCTAAGAATAAAACTAAACCTAAACCTAAATCTAACCCTAACCCTAACCCTAACCCTAAAACCTCCCTGACCCTAACCCTAACCCTAACCCTAACCCTAACCCTAACCCTAAACCTAACCCTGACCCTAATCCTAACACTAACCCTATTTCTAATTCTAACCCTAACACTAATCCTAAACTTAAACCTAACCCCCTAATAATAACCCTAACCCTAACACTAACCCTAACCCCTAACCTTAACCCTAACCCTAACCCTAACCCTAACCCTAACACTAACCCCTAACCCTTACCCTAACCCTAACCCTAACCCTAACCATTACCCTAACCCTAACCCTAATCCTAACCCTAACCCTAACACTAACCGTAACCATAACACTAAACTCTAATTCCTAAAACTAATCCACCCTAAACCTTAAACAATCCTAAACCATAAACCTTAAACCCTAAACCCTAAATCTAACAATAAACCTAAACCTAACCCTAAATCTAACCCTAACCCTAACCCTAACCCTAAACCTAACCCTGACCCTAATTCTAACCCTAATCCTAACACTAACCATAGCCCTAACCCTAAACCTAACCCTAACCTTAACCCTAACCCTAACCCTAACCCTAACCCTAACCCTAACCCTAACCTTAACCCTAACCCTAACCCCTTAACCTTAATCCCTAAATCCTAAACCCTGAACAACCATAAATCCTAAACCCTGAACAACCCTAAATCATAAACCCTGAATTACCCTAAACACTAACCTCTAAACAACCCTAAACAACCCTAATCACTAAAGCATAAACAACCCTAAACACTAAACCCTAAACAACCCTATACCCTAAACCTTAAACACTAAACCCTAAATAACCCTAAACCCTAAACCATTATCACTATACCCTAAACAACACTAAACACTAAACCCAAAACAACCCTAAAACCTAAACCTTAAACACTAAACCTTAAACAACCCTAAACCCTAAACAGTAAACCCTAAACAACCCTAAACTTTTAACCCTAAACACTATACCCTAAACAACCCTATACCTTAAACAATCCTAAACTCTAAACCCTAAACCCTTAACCTAAACCACCCTAAATCTTAAACAATCCTAAACCCTAAACCTTAAACCCTAAACACAAAACCCTAAACCCTAAACCTAACAATAACAATAACCCTAACCCTAACCCCTAACCCTTACCCTAACCCTAACCCTAACCCTAATCCTAACCCTAACCATAACCCTAACCCTAACCCTAACCCTAACCCTAACACTAAACCTAATCCTAACCCGTACCCTAACCCTAACTTTAACTTTAACCCTAATCCGAACACCAAACTCTAAACCCTAAACCTAACCCTAACCCTAAAAAAAACTTTAAATCCTAAACCTAATCTACCCTAAACCTTAAACAATCCTAAACCCTAAACCCTGAACCCTAAACCTAACCCTAACCCTAACCCTAACACTAACCATAACCCTAACACTAAATTGTAAACCCTAAATTTAATTTACGATAAACCTTAAACAATCTTAAACCCTAAACCTTAAAACTTAAACCTAACAATTACCATAACCCTAACCC
>NC_137966.1:29096190-29118690 GCF_963924665.1 Micromys minutus | reverse complement strand
AACCCCCTAATAATAACCCTAACACTAAACCTAACCCTAACCCTAACCCTAACCCTAACCCTAACACTAACCCCTAACCCCTAACACTAACCCTAACCCTAACCCCTAACCCTAACCCTAACCCTAACCCTAACCCTAACCCTAACCCTAACCCTAACCCTATCCCTAACCCTAACCCTTACCCTAACACTAACACTAACCTTAACCCTAACCCTAACCTTAACCCTCACCCTAACCCTCACCTTAACCCTAAACCTAACCCTAACACTAACCCTAACACCCTAAATCCTAAACCCTAAACCCCGAAAAACCCTAAACACTAATTCCAAAAGCACCCAAAACCCTAAATTATAAACACTAAACGCTAAAAAACCCTAAACCCTAAACACTAAACACTAAACCCTAAACAAGCCTAAACCCTAAAACCATTAACACTATACCCTAAACAACCCTAAACCCTTAACCCTAAACATTATACCCTAAACCCTAAAACACTATACAACCTTAAACCCTATACCTTAAAATATCCTAAATCATAAATCCTGAACAACCCTAAACACTAAATTATAAACAACCCTAAAAAACCCTAAAGAACTCTAAACGCTAAAACCTAAACAACCCTAAACATTAAACAATCTTAAAAGCTAAACCCTATACCCTAAACCTAAACCACCCTAAAACTTAAACAATCCTAAACCCTAAACTTTAAACCATAAACCCTAAATTTTAAACCATAAATCTAAGAATAACCATAACCCTAACCCTAAACCTAAACCTAAACCTAACCCTAACCCCAACCCTAACCTTAACCCCATAACCCTAACCCTAAACTTAAGCCTAACATAAACCCATAACCCTAACTCTAACCCTAACTCTAACCCTAATGCTAACCCTAACCCTAACCCTAACCCTAACCACTTAACCTTAATCCCTAAATCCTAAACCCTGAACAACCATAAATCCTAAACCCTGAAAAACCCTAAATCATAAACCCTGAATAACCCTAAACACTAACCTCTAAACAACCCTAAACAACCCTAATCACTAAACCATAAACAACCCTAAACACTAAACCCTAAACAACACTATACCCTAAACCTTAAACACTAAACCCTAAATAACCCTAAACCCTAAACCATTAACACTATACCCTAAACAACACTAAACACTAAACCCAAAACAATCCTAAAACCTAAACCTTAAACACTAAACCTTAAACAACCCTAAACCCTAAACACTAAACCCTAAACAACCCTAAACTTTTAACCCTAAACACTATACCCTAAACAACCCTAAACCTTAAACAATCCTAAACTCTAAACCCTAAACCCTTAACCTAAACCACCCTAAATCTTAAACAATCCTAAACCCTAAACCTTAAACCCTAAACACTATACCCTGAACCCTAAACCTAACAATAACCATAACCCTAACCCTAACCCCTAACCCTTACCCTAACCCTAACCCTAACCCTAATCCTAACCATAACCCTAACCCTAACCCTAACCCTAACCCTAAACCTAATCCTAACCCTAACCTTAACCCTAATCCTAACCCTAACCCTAACCCTAACCCTAACCGTAACCATAACACTAAACTCTAAACCCTAAACCTAATCCACCCTAAACCTAAAACAATCCTAAACCATAAACCTTAGACCCTAAATCCTAAATCTAACAATAAACCTAAACCTAACCCTAAATCTAACCCTAACCCCTACCCTAACCCTAAACCCTCCCTGACCCTAACCCTAACCCTAACCCTAACCCTAAACCTAACCCTGACCCTAATTCTAACACTAACCCTATTTCTAATTCTAACCCCAACACTAATACTAAACTTAAACCTAACCCCCTAATAATAACCCTAACCCTAACACTAACCCTAACCCCTAACCCTAACCCTAACCTAACCCTAAACCTAACCCTAACCCTAACACAAACCCTAACACTAACCCCCTATCTTTTACACTAACCCTAACCCTAACCCTAAACCTAACCCTTACCATAACCCTAACCCTAACCCTAACCCCATCCCTAACCCTAACTCTAACCGTAACCATAACACTAAACTCTAAACCCTAAACCTAAACCACCATAAACCTTAAACAATCCTATACCATAAACCTTAAACCCTAAATCCTAAATCTAACAATAAACCTAAACCTAACCCTAAATCTAACCCTAACCCTATCTCTAACCCTAAACCTAACCCTGACCCTAACCCTAAACCTAACCCTAACCCTAAACCTATCCCTAACTCTAACCCTAACCCTAACCCTAACCGTAACCATAATACTAAACTCTAAACCCTAAACCTAATCCATTCTAAACCTTAAACAATTCTAAACCATAAACCTTAAACCCTAAACCCTAAATCTAACAATAAACCTAAACCTAACCCTTAATCTAACCCTAAACTTAACCCTAACCCTAACCCTAACCCTAACCCTAACCCTAACCGTAACCATAATATTAACTCTAAACCCTAAAACAAATCCACCCTAAACCTTAAACAATTCTAAACCATAAACCTTAAACCCTAAACCCAAAATCTAACAATAAACCTAAACCTAACCCTTAATCTAACCCTAACCCTAACCCTAACCCTAAACCTAATCCTAACACTAACCATAACCCAAACACTAACCCTAACCCTAAACCTAATCCTAACCCTAACCCTAAATCTCACACTATCCCTAATCCTAACACTAAACCCTAAACTTTAAATCTAACCCTAACCCTAACCCTACCCTTAACCATAACCCTAACCCTATCCCTAAACCTAACCCTGACCCTAATCCTAACACTAAACCTATTTCTAATTCTAACCCTAACACTAATCCTAAACTTAAACCTAACCCCATAATAATAACCCTAACACTAAACCTAACCCTAACCCTAACCCTAACCATAACCCTAACCCTAACCCTAACACCTAACCCCTAACACTAACACTAACCCTAACCCCTAACCCTAACCCTAACCCTAACCTAACCCTAACACTAACCCTAACCCTAACCCTAACCCTAACCCTAACCCTAACCCTATCCCTAACCCTAACCCTTACCCTAACACTAACACTAACCTTAACCCTAACCCTAACCTTAACCCTCACCCTAACCCTCACCTTAACCCTAAACCTAACCCTAACAGTAACCCTAACACCCTAAATCCTAAACCCTAAACCCAAAAAACCCTAAACACTAATTCCAAAAGCACCCTAAACCCTAAACTCTAAACACTAAACGCTAAAAAACCCTAAACCCTAAACCCTAAACACTAAACCCTAAACAAGCCTAAACCCTAAAACCATTAACACTATACCCTAAACAACCCTAAACCCTTAACACTAAACATTATACCCTAAACCCTAAAACACTATACAACCTTAAACCCTAAACCTTAAAATATCCTAAATCATAAATCCTGAACAACCCTAAACACTAAATCATAAACAACCCTAAAAAAACCTAAACAACTCTAAACGCTAAAACATAAACAACCCTAAACATTAAACAATCTTAAACACTAAACCCTATACCCTAAACCTAAACCACCCTAAAACTTAAACAATCCTAAACCCTAAACCTTAAACCATAAACCCTAAATTTTAAACCATAAATCTAAGAATAACCATAACCCTAACCCTGACCCTAAACCAAAACCTAACCCTAACCCCAACCCTAACTTAACCCCATAACCCTAACCCTAACCTTAAGCCTAACATGACCACATAACCCTAACCCTAACCCTCACCCTAACCCTAATCCTAACCCTAACCCTAACCCTAACACTAACCCTAACCCTAACCCCTAACCCCTAACACTAACACTAACCCTAACCCCTAACCCTAACCCTAACCCTAACCCTAAACTTACCCTAACCCTAACCCTAACCCTAACCCTAACCCTAACCCTAAACCTAACCTTAACCCTAAACCTAACCTTAACCCTAACCCTAACCCTAACCCCTAAACCTTACCCTAACCCTAACCCTAACCCTAACCCTAAACCTAACCCTAACCTTAACCGCATCCCTAACCCTAACCCTAACCCTAACCCTAACCCTAAACCTAACCCTACCCCTACCTTAACCCTAATCCTAACCTTAACCCTAACCCTAACCCTAACCGTAACCATAACACTAAACTCTAAACCCTAAACCTAATCCACCCTAAATTTTAAACAATCCTAAACCATAAACCGTAGACCCTAAACCCTAAATCTAACATTAAACCTAAACCTAACCCTAAATCTAACCCTAACCCTAAACCCTCCCTGACCCAAATTCTAACCCTAACCCTAACCCTAACCCTAACCCCTAACCCTAACCCTAACCCTAACCCTAACCTAACCCTAACCCTAACCCTAACCCTAACCCAAACCGTAACACTAACCCCCTAACTTTTACCCTAACCCTAACCCTAACCCTAACCTTTACCATAACCCTAACCCTAACCCTAACCCCATCCCTAACCCTAACCCTAACAGTAACCATAACACTAAACTCTAAACCCTAAACCTAATCCACCGTAAACCTTAAACAATCCTAAACCATAAACCTTAAACCCTAAACCCTAAATCTAACAATAAACCTAAACCTAACCGTAAATCTAACCCTAACCCTATCCCTAACTCTAAACCTAACCCTGACCCTAACCCTAACCCTAATCTTAACACTAACCATAACCCTAACCCTAACACTAACCCTAACCTTAACCCTAACCCTAACCCTAACCCTAACCCTAACCCTAACTCTAACCCTAACCCTAACCCTAACCGTAAACATAATACTAAACTCTAAACCCTAAACCTAATCCACCCTAAACCTTAAACAATCCTAAACCATAAACCTTAAACCCTAAACCCAAAATCTAACAATAAACCTAAACCGAACCCTAAATCTAACCCTAACCCTAACCCTAACCCTAAACCTAAACCTGACCCTAACCCTAACCCTAATCCTAACACTAATCATAACCCAAACACTAAACCTAACCCTAACCCTAAACCTAACCCTAAACCTCACACTATCCCTAATCCTAACACTAAACCCTAAACTTTAAATCTAATCCTAACCCTAAACCTACCCTTAACCCTAACCCTAACCCTATCCCTAAACCTAACCCTGACCCTAATCCTAACACTAACCCTATTTCTAATTCTAACCCTAACACCAATCCTTAACTAAAACCTAACCCCCTAATAATAACCCTAACACTAAACCTAACCCTAACCCTAACCCTAACCCTAACCCTAACCCTAACACTAACCCCTAACCCCTAACACTAACCCTAACCCTAACCCCTAACCCTAACCCTAACCCTAACCCTGACCCTAACCCTAACCCTAACCCTAACCCTATCCCTAACCCTAACCCTTACCCTAACACTAACACTAACCTTAACCCTAACCCTAACCTTAACCCTCACCCTAACCCTCACCTTAACCCTAAACCTAACCCTAACACTAACCCTAACACCCTAAATCCTAAACCCTAAACCCCGAAAAACCCTAAACACAAATTCCAAAAGCACCCTAAACCCTAAACTATAAACACTAAACGCTAAAAAACCCTAAACCCTAAACCCTAAACACTAAACCCTAAACAAGCCTAAACCCTAAAACCATTAACACTATACCCTAAACAACCCTAAACCCTTAACCCTAAACATTATACCCTAAACCCTAAAACACTATACAACCTTAAACCCTATACCTTAAAATATCCTAAATCATAAATCTTGAACAACCCTAAACACTAAATTATAAACAACCCTAAAAAACCCTAAACAACTCTAAACGCTAAAACCTAAACAACCCTAAACATTAAACATTCTTAAACGCTAAACCCTATACCCTAAACCTAAACCACCCTAAAACTTAAACAATCGTAAACCCTAAACCTTAAACCATAAACCCTAAATTTTAAACCATAAATCTAAGAATAACCATAACCCTAACCCTAAACCTAAACATAAACCTAACCCTAACCACAACCCTAACCTTAACCCCATAACCCTAACCCTAAACTTAAGCCTAACATAAACCCATAACCCTAACTCTAACCCTAACTCTAACCCTAATGCTAACCCTAACCCTAACCCTAACCACTTAACCTTAATCCCTAAATCCTAAACCCTGAACAACCATAAATCCTAAACCCTGAAAAACCCTTAATCATAAACCCTGAATAACCCTAAACACTAACCTCTAAACAACCCTAAACAACCCTAATCACTAAACCATAAACAACCCTAAAGACTAAACCCTAAACAATACTATACCCTAAACCTTAAACACTAAACCCTAAATAACCCTAAACCCTAAACCATTAACACTATACCCTAAACAACACTAAACACTAAACCCAAAACAACCCTAAAACCTAAACCTTAAACACTAAACCTTAAACAACCCTAAACCCTAAACACTAAACCCTAAACAACCCTAAACTTTTAACCCTAAACACTATACCCTAAACAACCCTAAACCTTAAACAATCCTAAACTCTAAACCCTAAACCCTTAACCTAAACCACCCTAAATCTTAAACAATCCTAAACCCTAAACCTTAAACCCTAAACACTAAACCCTAAACCCTAAACCTAACAATAACCATAACCCTAACCCTAACCCCTAACCCTTACCCTAACCCTAACCCTAACCCTAATCCTAACCATAACCCTAACCCTAACCCTAACCCTAACCCTAAACCTAATCCTAACCCTAACCTTAACCGTAATCCTAACCCTAACCCTAACCCTAACCGTAACCATAACACTAAACTCTAAACCCTAAACCTAATCCACCCTAAACCTAAAACAATCCTAAACCATAAACCTTAGACCCTAAATCCTAAATCTAACAATAAACCTAAACCTAACCCTAAATATAACCCTAACCCTAACCCTAACCCTAAACCCTCCCTGACCCTAACCCTAACCCTAACCCTAACCCTAAACCTAACCCTGACCCTAATCCTAACACTAACCCTATTTCTAATTCTAACCACAACACTAATCCTAAACTTAAACCTAACCCCCTAATAATAACTCTAACCCTAACACTAACACTAACCCCTAACCCTAACCCTAACCTAACCCTAAACCTAACCCTAACCCTAACACAAACCCTAACACTAACCCACTAACATTTACCCTAACCCTAACAATAACCCTAAACCTAACCCTTACCATAACCCTAACCCTAACCCCATCCCTAACCCTAAACCTAACCGTAACCATAACACTAAACTCTAAACCCTAAACCTAATCCACCCTAAACCTTAAACAATCATAAACCATAAACCTTAAACCCTAAACCCTAAATCTAACAATAAACCTAAATCTAACCCTAAATCTAACCCTAACCCTATCTCTAACCCTAAACCTCACCCTGACCCTAAACCTAACCCTAATCCTAACACTAACCATAACCCTAACCCTAACACTAACCCTAACCTTAACCCTAACCCTAACCCTAACCCTAACCCTAACTCTAACCCTAACCCTAACCCTAACCGTAACCATAATACTAAACTCTAAACCCTAAACCTAATCCATTCTAAACCTTAAACAATTCTAAACCATAAACCTTAAACCCTAAACCCTAAATCTAACAATAAACCTAAACCTAACCCTTAATCTAACCCTAACCCTAACCCTAACCCTAAACATAAACCTGACCCTAACCCTAATCATAATCCTAACACTAATCATAACCCAAACACTAACCCAAACCCTAACCCTAAACCTAACCCTAAACCTCACACTATCCCTAATCCTAACACTAAACCCTAAACTTTAAATCTAACCCTAACCCTAACCCTACCCTTAACCCTAACCCTAACCATATTTCTAAACCTAACCCTGACCCTAATCCTAACACTAACCCTATTTCTAATTCTAACCCTAACACTAATCCTAAACTAAAACCTAACCCCCTAATAATAACCCTAACACTAAACCTAACCCTAACCCTAACCCTAATTCTAACCCTAACCCTAACACTAACCCCTAACACCTAACACTAACCCTAACCCAAACCCCTAACCCTAACCCTAACCCTAACCCTAACCCTAACCTTAACCCTAACCCTAACCCTAACCCTATCCCTAACCCTAACCCTTATTCTAACACTAACACTAACCTTAACCCTAACCCTAACCTTAACCCTCACCCTAACCCTCACCTTAACCCTAAACCTAACCCTAACACTAACCCTAACACCCTAAATCCTAAACCCTAAACCCCGAAATACCCTAAACACTAATTCCAAAATCACCCTAAACCCTAAACTATAAGCACTAAACGCTAAAAAACCCTAAACCCTAAACCCTAAACACTAAACCCTAAACAAGCCTAAACCCTAAAACCATTAACACTATACCCTCAACAACCCAAAACCCTTAACCCTAAACATTATACCCTAAACCTTAAAACACTATACAACCTTAAACCCTAAACCTTAAAATATCCTAAATCATAAATCCTGAACAAGCCTAAACACTAAATCATAAACAACCCTAAAAAACCCTAAAAAACTCTAAACGCTAAAACATAAACAACTCTAAACATTAAACAATCTTAAACGCTAAACCCTATACCCTAAACCTAAACCACCCTAAAACTTAAACAATCCTAAACCCTAAACCTTAAACCATAAACCCTAAATTTTAAACCATAAGTCTAAGAATAACCATAACCCTAACCCTAACCCTAAACCTAAACCTAACCCTAACCCCAACCCTAACCTTAACCCCATAACCCTAACCCTAACCTTAAGCCTAATATAACCCCATAACCTTAACTCTAACCCTAACTCTAACCCTAATGCTAACCCTAACCCTAACCCTAACCCTAACCTTATCCCCTTAACCTTAATCCCTAAATCCTAAACCCTGAACAACCATAAATCCTAAACCCTGAACAACCCTAAATCATAAACCCTGAATAACCCTAAACACTAACCTCTAAGCAACCCTAAACAACCCTAATCACTAAACCATAAACAACCCTAAACACTAAACCCTAAACAACCCTATACCCTAAACCTTAAACACTAAACCCTAAATAACCCTAAACCCTAAACCATTAACACTATACCCTAAACAACACTAAACAGTAAACCCAAAACAACCCTAAAACCAAAACCTTAAACACTAAAACTTAAACAACCCTAAACCCTAAACACTAAAGCCTAAACAACCCTAAACTTTTAAACCTAAACACTATACCCTAAACAACCATAAACCTCAAACAATCCTAAACTCTAAACCGTAAACCCTTAACCTAAACCACCCTAAATCTTAAACAATCCTAAACCCTAAACCTTAAACCCTAAACACTAAACCCTAAACCCTAACCCTAACCCTAACCCTAACCCTAACCTAACCCTAACCCTAACCCTAACCCTAACCCTAACCTAACCCTAACCCTAACCCTAACCCTAACCCTAACCCTAACCCTAACCCTAACACTAACCGTAACCATAACACTAAACTCAAAACCCTAAACCTAATCCACCCTAAACTTTAAACAATCCTAAACCATAAACCTTAAACCCTAAACCCTAAATCTAACAATAAACCTAAACCTGACCCTAAATCTAACCCTAACCCTAACCCTAACCCTAAACCTAACCCTGACCCTAACCGTAACCCTAATCCTAACACTAACCATAACCTTAACCCTAACCCTAACCCTAACCTTAACCCTAACCCTAACCCTAACCCTAACCCTAACCCTAACCCTAACCCTAACCCCTTATCCTTAATCCCTAAATCCTAAACCCTGAACAACCATAAATCCTAAACCCTGAACAACCCTAAATCATAAACCCTGAATTACCCTAAACACTAACCTCTAAACAACCCTAAACAACCCTAATCACTAAACCATAAACAACCCTAAACACTGAACCCTAAAAAACCCTATACCCTAAACCTTAAACACTAAACACTAAATAACCCTAAACCCTAAACCATTAACACTATACCCTAAACAACACTAAACACTAAACCCAAAACAACCCTAAAACCTAAACCTTAAACACTAAAACTTAAACAACCCTAAACCCTAAACACTAAAGCCTAAACAACCCTAAACTTTTAACCCTAAACACTATACCCTAAACAACCCTAAACCTTAAACAATCCTAAGTCTAAACCCTAAACCCTTAACCTAAACCACCCTAAATCTTAAACAATCCTAAACCCTAAACCTTAAACCCTAAACACTAAACACTAAACCCTAAACCTAACAATAACCATAACCCTAACCCTAACCCCTAACCCTTACCCTAACCCTAACCCTAACCCTAATCCTAACCCTAACTCTAACCCTAACCCTAACCCTAACCCTAACCTTAACCCTAAACCTAATCCTAACCCTAACCTTAACCCTAATCCTAACCCTAACCCTAACCCTAACCCTAACCGTAACCATAACACTAAACTCTAAACCCTAAACCTAATCCACCCTAAACCTTAAACAATCCTAAGCCATAAACCTTAGACCCTAAATCCTAAATCTAACAATAAACCTAAACCTAACCCTAAATCTAACCCTAACCCAACGCTAACCCTCAACACTCCCTGACCCTAACCCTAACCCTAACCCTAACCCTAACCCTAAACCTAACCCTGACCCTAATCCTAACACTAACCCTAACCTAACCCTAACCTAACCCTAACCCTAACCCTAACCCTAACCCTAACCCTAACCCTAACCCTAACCCTAACACTAACCGTAACCATAACACTAAACTCAAAACCCTAAACCTAATCCACCCTAAACCTTAAACAATCCTAAACCATAAACCTTAAAACCTAATCCCTAAATCTAACAATAAACCTAAACCTGACCCTAAATCTAACCTAACCCTAACCCTAAACCTAACCCTGACCCTAACCCTAACCCTAATCCTAACACTAACCATAACCCAAACACTAACCCTAACCCTAACCCTAAACCTAACCCTAACCCTAAACCTCACACTATCCCTAATCCTAACACTAAACCCTAAACTTTACATCTAACCCTAACCCTAACCCTACCCTTAACCCTAACCCTAACCCTATCCCTAAACCTAACCCTGACCCTAATCTTAACACTAACCCTATTTCTAATTCTAACCATAACACTAATCCTTAACTAAAACCTAACCCCCTAATAATAACCCTAACACTAAACCTAACCCTAACCCTAACCCTAACCCTAACCCTAACACTAACCCCTAACCCCTAACACTAACCCTAACCCTAACCCCTAACCCTAACCCTAACCCTAACCTTAACCCTAACCCTAACCCTAAATCTAACCCTAACCCTAACCCTAACCCTAACCCTAACCCTAAACCTAACCCTAAACCTCACATTATCCCTAATCCTAACACTAAACCCTAAACTTTAAATCTAACCCTAACCCTAACCCTACCCTTAACCCTAATTCTAACCATATCCCTAAACCTAACCCTGACCCTAATCCTAAAACTAACCCTATTTCTAATTCTAACTCTAACACTAATCCTAAACTAAAACCTAACCCCCTAATAATAACCCTAACACTAAACCTAACCCTAACCCTAACCCTAACCCTAACCCTAACACTAACCCCTAACCCCTAACACTAACCCTAACCCTAACCCCTAACCCTAACCCTAACCCTAACCCTTACCCTAACACTAACACTAACCTTAACCCTAACCCTAACCTTAACCCTCACCCTAACCCTCACCTTAACCCTAAACCTAACCCTAACACTAACCCTAACACCCTAAATCCTAAACCCTAAACCCAGAAAAACCCTAAACACTAATTCCAAAAGCACCCTAAACCCTAAACTATAAACACTGAACGCTAAAAACCCTAAACCCTAAACCCTAAACACTAAACACTAAACAAGCCTAAACCCTAAAACCATTAACACTATACCCTAAACAACCATAAACCCTTAACCCTAAACATTATACCCTAAACCCTAAAACACTACCTTAAAATATCCTAAATCATAAATCCTGAACAACCCTAAACACTAAATCATAAACAACCCTAAAAAACCCTAAACAACTCTAAACGCTAAAACCTAAACAACCCTAACCATTAAACAATCTTAAACGCTAAACCCTATACCCTAAACCTAAACCACCCTAAAACTTAAACAATCCTAAACCCTAAACCTTAAACCATAAACCCTAAAATTTAAACCTTAAATCTAAGAATAACCATAACCCTAACCCTAACCCTAAACCTAAACCTAACCCTAACCCAAACCCTAACCTTAACCCCATAACCCTAACCCTAACCTTAAGCCTAACATAACCCCATAACCCTAACTCTAACCCTAATTCTAACCCTAATGCTAACCCTAACCCTAACGCTAACCCTAACCCCTTAACCTTAATCCCTAAATCCTAAACCCTGAACAACAATAAATCCTAAACCCTGAACAACCCTAAATCATAAACCCTGAATAACCCTAATCACTAACCTCTAAACAACCCTAAACAACCCTAATCACTAAACCATAAACAACCCTAAACACTAAATCCTAAACAACCCTATACCCTAAACCTTAAACACTAAACCCTAAATAACCCTAAACCCTAAACCATTAACACTATACCCTAAACAACACTAAACACTAAACCCATAACCACCATAAAACCTAAACCTTAAACACTAAACCTTAAACAACCCTAAACCCTAAAACCCTAAACAACCCTAAACTTTTAACCCTAAACACTATACCCTAAACAACCGTAAACCTTAAACAATCCTAAACTCTAAACCCTAAACCCTTAACCTAAACCACCCTAAAACTTAAACAATCCTAAACCCTAAACCTTAAACCCTAAACACAAAACCCTAAACCCTAAACCTAAAAATAACCATAACCCTAACCCTAACCCCTAATCTTTACCCTAACCCTAAACCTAACCCTAATCCTAACCCTAGCCCTAACCCTAACCCTAACCCTAAACCTAATCCTAACCCTTACCTTAACCCTAATCCTAACCCTAACCCTAACTCTAACCGTAACCATAACACTAAACTCTAAACCCTAAACCTAATCCACCCTAAACCTTAAACAATCCTAAACCATAAACCTTAGACCCCAAATCCTACATCTACCAATAAACCTAAACCTAACCCTAAATCTAACCCTAACCCTAACCCTAACCCTAAACCCTCCCTGACCCTAACCCTAACCCTAACCCTAACCCTAAACCTAACCCTGACCCTAATCCTAACACTAACCCTATTTCTAATTCTAACCCTAACACTAATCCTAAACTTAAACCTAACCCCCTAATAATAACCCTAACCCTTTCACTAACCCTAACCCCTAACCCTAACCCTAACCCTAACCCTAACCCTAACCCTAACCTAACCCTAACCCTAACCCTAACCCTAACCCTAACCCTAACCCTAACCTAACCCTAACCCTAACCTTAACCCTAACACAAACCCTAACACTAACCCCCTAACTTTTACCCTAACCCTAACCCTAAACCTAAACCTAACCCTTACCATAACCCTAACCCTAACCCTAACCCCATCCCTAACCCTAACCCTAACCGTAACCATAACACTAAACTCTAAACCCTAAACCTAATCCACCCTAAACCTTAAACAATCCTAAACCATAAACCTTAAATACTAAACCCTAAATCTAACAATAAACCTAAACCTAACCCTAAATCTAACCCTAACCCTATCCCTAACACTAAACCTAACCCTGACCCTAACCCTAACCCTAATCCTAACACTAACCATAACCCTAACCCTAACACTAACCCTAACCTTAACCCTAACCCTAACCCTAACCCTAACCCTAACTCTAACCCTAACCCTAACCCTAACCGTAACCATAATACTAAACTCTAAACCCTAAACCTAATCCACCCTTAAACTTAAAAAATCCTAAACCATAAACCTTAAACCCTAAACCCTAAATCTAACAATAAACCTAAACCTAACCCTAAATCTAACCCTAACCCTAACCCTAACCCTAAACGTAAACATGACCCTAACCCTAATCCTAATCCTAACACTAATCATAACCCAAACACTAACCCTAACCCTAACCCTAAACCTAACCCTAAACCTCAACCTATCCCTAATCTTAACAATTAACCCTAAACCTTAATTCTAACCCTAACCCTAACCCTACCCTTAACCCTAACCCTAACCATATTTCTAAACCTTATCCTGACCCTAATCCTAACACTAACCCTATTTCTAATTCTAACCCTAACACTAATCCTAAACTAAAACCTAACCCCCTAATAATAACCCTAAAACTAAACCTAACCCCTACCCTAACCCTAATCGTAACCCTAACACTAACCCCTAACCCCTAACACTAACCCTAACCCAAACCCCTAACCCTAACCCTAACCCTAACCCTAACCTTAACCCTAATCCTAACCCTAACCCTAACCCTATCCCTAACCCTTACCCTTATTCTAACACTAACACTAACCTTAAACCTAACCCTAACCTTAACCCTCACCCTAACCCTCACCTTAACCCTAAACCTAACCCTAACACTAACCCTAACACCCTAAATCCTAAACCCTTAACCCCGAAAAACCCTAAACACTAATTCCAAAAGCACCCTAAACCCTAAACTATAAACACTAAACGCTAAAAAATCCTAAACCCTAAACCCTAAACACTAAACCCTAAACAAGCCTAAACCCTAAAACCATTAACACTATACCCTAAACAACCCTAAACCCTTAACCCTAAACATTATACCCTAAACCCTAAAACACTATACAACCTTAAACCCTAAACCTTAAAATATCCTAAATCATAAATAATGAACAACCCTAAACACTAAATTATAAACAACCCTAAAAAACCCTAAACAACTCTAAACGCTAAAACCTAAACAACCCTAACCATTAAACAATCTTAAACGCTAAATTTTGTACCCTAAACCTAAACCACCCTAAAACTTAAACAATCCTAAACCCTAAACCTTAAACCATAAACCCTAAATTTTAAACCATAAATCTAAGAATAACCATAACCCTAACCCTAATCCTAAACCTAAACCTAACCCTAACCTCAACCCTAACCTTAACCCCATACCCCTAACCCTAACCTTAAGCCTAACATAACCCCATAACCCTAACTCTAACCCTAACTATAACCCTAATGCTAACCCTAACCCTAACCCTAACCCTAACCCTAACCCCTTAACCTTAATCCCTAAATCCTAAACCCTGAACAACCATAAATCCTAAACCCTGAACAACCCTAAATCATAAACCCTGAATAACCCTAAACACTAACCTCTAAACAACCCTAAACAACCCTAATCACTAAACCATAAACAACCCTAAACACTAAATCCTAAACAACCCTATACCCTAAACCTTAAACACTAAACCCTAAATAACTCTAAACCATAAACCATTAACACTATACCCTAAACAACACTAAACACTAAACCCAAAACAACCCTAAAACCTAAACCTTAAACACTAAACCTTAAACAACCCTAAACCCTAAACACTAAACCCAAAACAACCCTAAACTTTTAACCCTAAACACTATACCCTAAACAACCCTAAACCTTAAACAATCCTAAACTCTAAACCGTAAACCCTTAACCTAAACCACCCTAAATCTTAAACAATCCTAAACCCTAAACCTTAAACCCTAAACACTAAACCCTAAACCCTAAACCTAACAATAACCATAACCCTAACCCTAACCCCTAACCCTTACCCTAACCCTAACCCTAACCCTAATCCTAACCCTAACCCTAACCCTAACCCTAACCCTAACCCTAACCCTAACCCTAACCCTAAACCTAAACCTAATCCTAACCCTAACCTTAACCCTAATCCTAACCCTAACCCTAACCCTAACCCTAACCGTAACCATAACACTAAACTCTAAACACTAAACCTAATCCACCCTAAAACTTAAAAAATCGTAAACCATAAACCTTAGACCCTAAATCCTAAATCTAACAATAAACCTAAACCTAACCCTAAATCTTACCCTAACCCTAACCCTAACCCTAAACCCTCCCTGACCCTAACCCTCACCCTAACCCTAACCCTAACCCTAAACCTAACCCTGACCCTAATCCTAACACTAACCCTATTTCTAATTCTAACCCTAACACTAATCCTAAACTTAAACCTAACCCCCTAATAATAACCTTAACCCTAACACTAACCCTAACCCCTAACCCTAACCCTAACCCTAACCCTAACCCTAACCTAACACTAACCCTAACCCTAATCCTAACCCTAACACTAACCATTAACCGTTACCCTAACCCTAACCCTCACCCTAACCATTACCCTAACCCTAACCCTAACCCTAACCCTAACCCTAACCCTAACACTAACACTAACCGTAACCATAACACTAAACTCTAAACCCTAAACCTAATCCACCCTAAACCTTAAACAATCCTAAACCATAAACCTTAAACCCTAAACCCTAAATCTAACAATAAACCTAAACCTGACCCTAAATCTAACCCTAACCCTAACCCTAACCCTAAACCTAACCCTGACCCTAACACTAACCCTAATCCTAACACTAACCATAACCCTAACCCTAACCCTAACCCTAACCTTAACCCTAACCCTAACCCTAACCCTAACCCTAACCCTAACGCTAACCCTAACCCTAACCCCTTAACCTTTATCCCTAAATCCTAAACCCTGAACAACCATAAATCCTAAACCCTGAAAAACCCTAAATCATAAACCCTGAATAACCCTAAACACTAACCTCTAAACTACCCTAAATAACCCTAATCACTAAACCATAAACAACCCTAAACACTAAACCCTAAACAACCCTATACCCTAAACCTTAAACACTAAACCCTAAATAACCCTAAACCCTAAACCATTAGCACTATACCCTAAACAACACTAAACACTAAACCCAAAACAACCCTAAAACCTAAACCTTAAACACTAAACATTAAACAACCCTAAACCCTAAACACTAAACCCTAAACAACCCTAAACATTTAACCCTAAACACTATACCCTAAACAACACTATACCTTAAACAATCCTAAACTCTAAACCCTAAACCCTTAACCTAAACCACCCTAAATCTTAAACAATCCTAAACCCTAAACCTTAAACCCTAAACACTAAACCCTAAACCCTAAACCTAACAATAACCATAACCCTAACCCTAACCCCTAACCCTTACCCTAACCCTAACCCTAACCCTAATCCTAACCCTAACCCTAACCCTAACCCTAACCCTAAACCTAAACCTAATCCTAACCCTAACCTTAACCGTAATCCTAACCCGAAACCCTAACCCTAACTGTAACCATAACACTAAACTCTAAACCCTAAACCTAATCCACCCTAAACCTTAAACAATCCTAAACCATAAACCTTAGACCCTAAATCCTAAATCTAACAATAAACCTAAACCTAAACCTAAATCTAACCCTAACCCTAACCCTAACCCTAAACCCTCCCTGACCCTAACCCTAACCCTAACCCTAACCCTAAACCTAACCCTGACCCTAATCCTAACACTAACCCTATTTCTAATTCTAACCCTAACACTAATCCTAAACTTAAACCTAACCCCCTAATAATAACCCTAACCCTTTCACTAACCCTAACCCCTAACCCTAACCCTAACCCTAACCCTAACCCTAACCTAACCCTAACCCTAACACTAACCCTAACCCTAACCCTAACCCTAACCTAACCCTAACCCTAACCCTAACCCTAACACAAACCCTAACACTAACCCCCTAACTTTTACCCTAACCCTAACCCTAAACCTAAACCTAACCCTTACCATAACCCTAACCCTAACCATAACCCCATCCCTAACCCTAACCCTAACCGTAACCATAACACTAAACTCTAAACCCTAAACCTAAACCACCCTAAACCTTAAACAATCCTAAACCATAATCCTTAAATACTAAACCCTAAATCTAACAATAAACCTAAACCTAACCCTAAATCTAACCCTAACCCTATCCCTAACACTAAACCTAACCCTGACCCTAACCCTAACCCTAATCCTAACACTAACCATAACCCTAACCCTAACACTAACCCTAACCTTAACCCTAACCCTAACCCTAACCCTAACCCTAACTCTAACCCTAACCCTAACCCTAACCGTAACCATAATACTAAACTCTAAACCCTAAACCTAATCCACCCTTAAACTTAAACAATCCTAAACCATAAACCTTAAACCCTAAACCCTAAATCTAACAATAAACCTAAACCTAACCCTAAATCTAACCCTAACCCTAACCCTAACCCTAAACATAAACATGACCCTAACCCTAATCCTAATCCTAACACTAATCATAACCCAAACACTAACACTAACCCTAAACCTAAACCTAACCCTAAACCTCAACCTATCTCTAATCTTAACAATTAACCCTAAACCTTAATTCTAACCCTAACCCTAACCCTACCCTTAACCCTAACCCTAACCATATTTCTAAACCTTATCCTGACCCTAATCCTAACACTAACCCTATTTCTAATTCTAACCCTAACACTAATCCTAAACTAAAACCTAACCCCCTAATAATAACCCTAAAACTAAACCTAACCCTAACCCTAACCCTAATCGTCACCCTAACACTAACCCCTAACCCCTAACACTAACCCTAACCCAAACCCCTAACCCTAACCCTAACCCTAACCCTAACCTTAACCCTAATCCTAACCCTAACCCTAACCCTATCCCTAACCCTTACCCTTATTCTAACACTAACACTAACCTTAACCCTAACCCTAACCTTAACCCTCACCCTAACCCTCACCTTAACCCTAAACCTAACCCTAACACTAACCCTAACACCCTAAATCCTAAACCCTAAACCCCGAAAAACCCTAAACACTAATTCCAAAAGCACCCTAAACCCTAACCTATAAACACTAAACGCTAAAAAACCCTAAACCCTAAACCCTAAACACTAAACCCTAAACAAGCCTAAACCCTAAAACCATTAACACTATAACCTAAACAACCCTAAACCCTTAACCCTAAACATTATACCCTAAACCCTAAAACACTATACAACCTTAAACCCTAAACCTTAAAATATCCTAAACCATAAATCCTGAACAACCCTAAACACTAAATCATAAACAACCCTAAAAAAACCTAAACAACTCTAAACGCTAAAACCTAAACAACCCTAACCATTAAACAATCTTAAATGCTAAATTTTGAACCCTAAACCTAAACCACCCTAAAACTTAAACAATCCTAAACCCTAAACCTTAAACCATAAACCCTAAATTTTAAACCATAAATCTAAGAATAACCATAACCCTAACCCTAACCCTAAACCTAAACCTAACCCTAACCCCAACCCTAACCTTAACCCCATAACCCTAACCCTAACCTTAAGCCTAACATAACCCCATAACCCTAACTCTAACCCTAACTCTAACCCTAATGCTAACCCTAACCCTAACCCTAACCCTAACCCCTTAACCTTAATCCCTAAATCCTAAACCCTGAACAACCATAAATCCTAAACCCTGAACAACCCTAAATCATAAACCCTGAATAACCCTAAACACTAACCTCTAAAAAACCCTAAACAACCCTAATCACTAAACCATAAACAACCCTAAACACTAAACCCTAAACAACCCTATACCTTAAACCTTAAACACTAAATCCTAAATAACCCTAAACCCTAAACCATTAACACTATACCCTAAACAACACTAAACACTAAATCCAAAACAACCCTAAAACCTAAACCTTAAACACTAAACCTTAAACAAACCTAAACCCTAAACACTAAACCCTAAACAACCCTAAACTTTTAACCCTAAACACTATACCCTAAACAACCCTAAACCTTAAACAATCCTAAACTCTAAACCCTAATCCCTTAACCTAAACCACCCTAAATCTTAAACAATCCTAAACCCTGAACCTTAAACCCTAAACACTAAACCCTAAACCCTAAACCTAACAATAACCATAACCCTAACCCTAACCCCTAACCCTTACCCTAAACCTAACCCTAACCCTAATCCTAACCCTAACCCTAACCGTAACCCTAACCCTAACACTAACCCTAAACCTAATCCTAACCCTAACCTTAACCCTAATCCTAACCCTAACCCTAACCCTAACCGTAACCATAACACTAAACTCTAAACCCTAAACCTAATCCACCCTAAACCTTAAACAATCCTAAACCATAAACCTTAGACCCTAAATCCTAAATCTAACAATAAACCTAAACCTAAACCTAAATCTAACCCTAACCCTAACCCTAAACCCTCCCTGACCCTAACCCTAACACTAACCCTAACCCTAAACCTAACCCTGACCCTAATCCTAACACTAACCCTATTTCTAATTCTAACCCTAACACTAATCCTAAACTTAAACCTAACCCCCTAATAATAACCCTAACCCTTTCACTAACCCTAACCCCTAACCCTAACCCTAACCCTAACCCTAACCCTAACCTAACCCTAACCCTAACCCTAACCCTAACTCTAACCCTAACCCTAACCTAACCCTAACCCTAACCCTAACCCTAACACAAACCCTAACACTAACCCCCTAACTTTTACCCTAACCCTAACCCTAACCCTAAACCTAACCCTTACCATAACCCTAACCCTAACCCTAACCCTATCCCTAACCCTAACCCTAACCGTAACCATAACACTAAACTCTAAATCCTAAACCTAATCCTCCCTAAACCTTAAACAATCCTCAACCATAAACCTTAAACCCTAAACACTAAACCCTAAACCCTAAACCTAACAATAACCATAACCCTAACCCTAACCCCTAAACCTTACCCTAACAATAACCCTAACCCTAATCCTAACCCTAACCCTAACCCAAACCCTAACCCTAACCTTAACCCTAAACCTAACCCTGACCCTAACCCTAACCCTAATCCTAACACTAACCATAACCCTAACCCTAACACTAACCCTAACCTTAACCCTAACCCTAACCCTAACCCTAACCCTAACCCTAACTCTAACCCTAACCCTAACCCTAACCATAACCATAATACTAAACTCTAAACCCTAAACCTAATCCACCCTTAAACTTAAACAATCCTAAACCATAAACCTTAAACCCTAAACCCTAAATCTAACAATAAACCTAAACCTAACCCTAAACCTAACCCTAACTCTAACCCTAACCCTAAACATAAACCTGACCTTAACCCTAATCCTAATCCTAACACTAATCATAACCAAAACACTAACCCTAACCCTAACCCTAAACCTAACCCTAAACCTCACACTATCCCTAATCCTAACACTAAACCCTAAACTTTAATTCTAACCATAACACTAACCCTACCCTTAACCCTAAACCTAACCATATTTCTAAACCTAACCCTGACCCTAATCCTAACACTAACCCTATTTCTAATTCAAACCCTAACACTAATCCTAAACTAAAACCTAACCCCCTAATAATAACCCTAACACTAAACCTAACCCTAAACCTAACACTAACCCCTAACCCTTAACACTAACCCTAACCCAAACCCCTAACCCTAACCCTAACCCTAACCTTAACCCTAACCCTAACCCTAACCCTAACCCTATCCCTAACCCTAACCCTTATTCTAACACTAACACTAACCTTAACCCTAACCCTAACCTTAACCCTCACCCTAACCCTCACCTTAACCCTAAACCTAACCCTAAAACTAACCCTAACACCCTAAATCCTAAACCCTAAACCCTGAAAAACCCTAAACACTAATTCCAAAAGCACCCTAAACCCTAAACTATAAACACTAAACGCTAAAAAACCCTAAACCCTAAATCCTAAACACTAAACCCTAAACAAGCCTAAACCCTAAAACCATTAACACTATACCCTAAACAACCCTAAACCTTAAACAATCCTAAACTCTAAACCCTAAACCCTTAACCTAAACCACCCTAAATCTTAAACAATCCTAAACCCTAAACCTTAAACCCTAAACACTAAACCCTAAAAACTAAACCTAACAATAACCATAACCCTAACCCTAACCCCTAACCCTTACCCTAAACCTAACCCTGACCCTAATCCTAACACTAACCCTATTTCTAATTCTAACCCTAACACTAATCCTAAACTTAACCCTAACCCCCTAATAATAACCCTAACACTAACACTAACCCTAACCCCTAACACTAACCCTAACCCTAACCCTAACCCTAACCTGATCCTAACCCTAACCCTAACCCTAACACTAACCCCTAACCCTTACCCTAACCCTAACCCTAACCCTAACCCTAACCATTACCCTAACCCTAACCCTAACCCTAACCCTAACCCTAACCCTAACACTAACCATAACCATAACACTAAACTCTAAACCCTAAACCTAATCCACCCCAAACCTTAAACAATCCTAAACCATAAACCTTAAACCCTAAACTTTAAATCTAACAATAAACCTAAACCTGACCCTAAATCTAACCCTAACCCTAACCCTAACC
>NC_137966.1:29078690-29086190 GCF_963924665.1 Micromys minutus | reverse complement strand
AAATCTTAAACAATCCTAAACCCTAAACCTTAAACCCTAAACACTAAACCCTAAACCCTAAACCTAACAATAACCATAACCCTAACCCTAACCCCTAACCCTTACCCTAACCCTAACCCTAACCCTAATCCTAACCCTAACCCTAACCCTAACCCTAACCCTAACCCTAACCCTAACCCTAACCCTAAACCTAAACCTAATCCTAACCCTAACCTTAACCCTAATCCTAACCCTAACCCTTACCCTAACCCTAACCGTAACCATAACACTAAACTCTAAACACTAAACCTAATCCACCCTAAACCTTAAACAATCCTAAACCATAAACCTTAGACCCTAAATCCTAAATCTAACAATAAACCTAAACCTAACCCTAAATCTTACCCTAACCCTAACCCTAACCCTAAACCCTCCCTGACCCTAACCCTCACCCTAACCCTAACCCTAACCCTAAACCTAACCCTGACCCTAATCCTAACACTAACCCTATTTCTAATTCTAACCCTAACACTAATCCTAAACTTAAACCTAACCCCCTAATAATAACCTTAACCCTAACACTAACCCTAACCCCTAACCCTAACCCTAACCCTAACCCTAACCTAACACTAACCCTAACCCTAATCCTAACCCTAACACTAACCATTAACCCTTACCCTAACCCTAACCCTCACCCTAACCATTACCCTAACCCTAACCCTAACCCTAACCCTAACCCTAACCCTAACACTAACCGTAACCATAACACTAAACTCTAAACCCTAAACCTAATCCACCCTAAACCTTAAACAATCCTAAACCATAAACCTTAAACCCTAAACCCTAAATCTAACAATAACCTAAACCTGACCCTAAATCTAACCCTAACCCTAACCCTAACCCTAAACCTAAACCTGACCCTAACACTAACCCTAATCCTAACACTAACCATAACCCTAACCCTAACCCTAACCCTAAACTTAACCCTAACCCTAACCCTAACCCTAACCCTAACCCTAACGCTAACCCTAACCCTAACCCCTTAACCTTTATCCCTAAATCCTAAACCCTGAACAACCATAAATCCTAAACCCTGAAAAACCCTAAATCATAAACCCTGAATAACCCTAAACACTAACCTCTAAACTACCCTAAATAACCCTAATCACTAAACCATAAACAACCCTAAACACTAAACCCTAAACAACCCTATACCCTAAACCTTAAACACTAAACCCTAAATAACCCTAAACCCTAAACCATTAGCACTGTACCCTAAACAACACTAAACACTAAACCCAAAACAACCCTAAAACCTAAACCTTAAACACTAAACATTAAACAACCCTAAACCCTAAACACTAAACCCTAAACAACCCTAAACATTTAACCCTAAACACTATACCCTAAACAACACTATACCTTAAACAATCCTAAACTCTAAACCCTAAACCCTTAACCTAAACCACCCTAAATCTTAAACAATCCTAAACCCTAAACCTTAAACCCTAAACACTAAACCCTAAACCCTAAACCTAACAATAACCATAACCCTAACCCTAACCCTAAACCTAACCCTAAACCTCAACCTATCCCTAATCTTAACAATTAACCCTAAACCTTAATTCTAACCCTAACCCTAACCCTACCCTTAACCCTAACCCTAACCATATTTCTAAACCTTATCCTGACCCTAATCCTAACACTAACCCTATTTCTAATTCTAACCCTAACACTAATCCTAAACTAAAACCTAACCCCCTAATAATAACCCTAAAACTAAACCTAACCCTAACCCTAACCCTAATCGTAACCCTAACACTAACCCCTAACCCCTAACACTAACCCTAACCCAAACCCCTAACCCTAACCCTAACCCTAACCCTAACCTTAACCCTAATCCTAACCCTAACCCTAACCCTATCCCTAACCCTTACCTTTATTCTAACACTAACACTAACCTTAAACCTAACCCTAACCTTAACCCTCACCCTAACCCTCACCTTAACCCTAAACCTAACCCTAACACTAACCCTAACACCCTAAATCCTAAACCCTAAACCCCGAAAAACCCTAAACACTAATTCCAAAAGCACCCTAAACCCTAAACTATAAACACTAAACGCTAAAAAACCCTAAACCCTAAACCAAAAACACTAAACCCTAAACAAGCCTAAACCCTAAAACCATTAACACTATACCCTAAACAACCCTAAACCCTTAACCCTAAACATTATACCCTAAACCCTAAAACACTATACAACCTTAAACCCTAAACCTTAAAATATCCTAAATCATAAATAATGAACAACCCTAAACACTAAATTATAAACAACCCTAAAAAACCCTAAACAACTCTAAACGCTAAAACCTAAACAACCCTAACCATTAAACAATCTTAAACGCTAAATTTTGTACCCTAAACCTAAACCACCCTAAAACTTAAACAATCCTAAACCCTAAACCTTAAACCATAAACCCTAAATTTTAAACCATAAATCTAAGAATAACCATAACCCTAACCCTAATCCTAAACCTAAACCTAACCCTAACCTCAACCCTAACTTTAACCCCATACCCCTAACCCTAACCTTAAGCCTAACATAACCCCATAACCCTAACTCTAACCCTAACTATAACCCTAATGCTAACCCTAACCCTAACCCTAACCCTAACCCTAACCCCTTAACCTTAATCCCTAAATCCTAAACCCTGAACAACCATAAATCCTAAACCCTGAACAACCCTAAATCATAAACCCTGAATAACCCTAAACACTAACCTCTAAACAACCCTAAACAACCCTAATCACTAAACCATAAACAACCCTAAACACTAAATCCTAAACAACCCTATACCCTAAACCTTAAACACTAAACCCTAAATAACTCTAAACCATAAACCATTAACACTATACCCTAAACAACACTAAACACTAAACCCAAAACAACCCTAAAACCTAAACCTTAAACACTAAACCTTAAACAACCCTAAACCCTAAACACTAAACCCAAAACAACCCTAAACTTTTAACCCTAAACACTATACCCTAAACAACCCTAAACCTTAAACAATCCTAAACTCTAAACCCTAAACCCTTAACCTAAACCACCCTAAATCTTAAACAATCCTAAACCCTAAACCTTAAACCCTAAACACTAAACCCTAAACCCTAAACCTAACAATAACCATAACCCTAACCCTAACCCCTAACCCTTACCCTAACCCTAACCCTAACCCTAATCCTAAACCTAACCCTAACCCTAACCCTAACCCTAACCCTAACCCTAACCCTAACCCTAAACCTAAACCTAATCCTAACCCTAACCTTAACCCTAATCCTAACCCTAACCCTAACCCTAACCCTAACCGTAACCATAACACTAAACTCTAAACACTAAACCTAATCCACCCTAAACCTTAAACAATCCTAAACCATAAACCTTAGACCCTAAATCCTAAATCTAACAATAAACCTAAACCTAACCCTAAATCTTACCCTAACCCTAACCCTAACCCTAAACCCTCCCTGACCCTAACCCTCACCCTAACCCTAACCCTAACCCTAAACCTAACCCTGACCCTAATCCTAACACTAACCCTATTTCTAATTCTAACCCTAACACTAATCCTAAACTTAAACCTAACCCCCTAATAATAACCTTAACCCTAACACTAACCCTAACCCCTAACCCTAACCCTAACCCTAACCCTAACCTAACACTAACCCTAACCCTAATCCTAACCCTAACACTAACCATTAACCCTTACCCTAACCCTAACCCTCACCCTAACCATTACCCTAACCCTAACCCTAACCCTAACCCTAACCCTAACCCTAACACTAACCGTAACCATAACACTAAACTCTAAACCCTAAACCTAATCCACCCTAAACCTTAAACAATCCTAAACCATAAACCTTAAACCCTAAACCCTAAATCTAACAATAACCTAAACCTGACCCTAAATCTAACCCTAACCCTAACCCTAACCCTAAACCTAACCCTGACCCTAACACTAACCCTAATCCTAACACTAACCATAACCCTAACCCTAACCCTAACCCTAAACTTAACCCTAACCCTAACCCTAACCCTAACCCTAACCCTAACGCTAACCCTAACCCTAATCCTAACCCTAACCCTAACCCTAACCCTAAACTTAACCCTAACCCTAACCCTAACCCCTAACCCTTACCCTAACCCTAACCCTAACCCTAATCCTAACCCTAACCCTAACCCTAACCCTAACCCTAACCCTAACCCTAAACCTAATCCTCACCCTAAACTTAACCCTAATCCTAACCCTAACCCTAACCCTAACCGTAACCATAACACTAAACTCTAAACCCTAAACCTAATCCACCCTAAACCTTAAACAATCCTAAACCATAAACCTTAGACCCTAAATCCTAAATCTAACAATAAACCTAAACCTAAACCTAAATCTAACCCTAACCCTAACCCTAAACCCTCCCTGACCCTAACCCTAACACTAACCCTAACCCTAAACCTAACCCTGACCCTAATCCTAACACTAACCCTATTTCTAATTCTAACCCTAACACTAATCCTAAACTTAAACCTAACCCCCTAATAATAACCCTAACCCTTTCACTAACCCTAACCCCTAACCCTAACCCTAACCCTAACCCTAACCCTAACCTAACCCTAACCCTAACCCTAACCCTTACCCTAACCCTAACCTAACCCTAACCCTAACACTAACCCTAACACAAACCCTAACACTAACCCCCTAACTTTTACCCTAACCCTAACCCTAACCCTAAACCTAACCCTTACCATAACCCTAACCCTAACCCTAACCCTAACCTTAACCCTAACCCTAACCCTAACCCTAACCCTAACCCTAACCCTAACCCTAACCCCTTAAGCTTAATCCCTAAATCCTAAACCCTGAACAACCATAAATCCTAAACCCTGAACAACCCTAAATCATAAACCCTGAATAACCCTAAACACTAACCTCTAAACTACCCTAAATAACCCTAATCTCTAAACCATAAACAACCCTAAACACTAAACCCTAAACAACCCTATACCCTAAACCTTAAACACTAAACCCTAAATAATCCTAAACCCTAAACCATTAGCACTATACCCTAAACAACACTAAACACTAAACCCAAAACAACCCTAAAACCTAAACCTTAAACACTAAACCTTAAACAACCCTAAACCCTAAACACTAAACCCTAAACAACCCTAAACTTTTAACCCTAAACACTATACCCTAAACAACACTAAACCTTAAACAATCCTAAACTCTAAACCCTAATCCCTTAACCTAAACCACCCTAAATCTTAAACAATCCTAAACCCTAAACCTTAAACCCTAAACACTAAACCCTAAAACCTAAACCTAACAATAACCATAACCGTAACCCTAACCCCTAACCCTTACCCTAACCCTAACCCTAACCCTAATCTTAACCCTAACCCTAACCCTAACCCTAACCCTAACCCTAACCCTAAACCTAATCCTAACCCTAACCTTAACCCTAATCCTAACCCTAACCCTAACCCTAACCGTAACCATAACACTAAACTCTAAACCCTAAACCTAATCCTCCCTAAACCTTAAACAATCCTAAACCATAAACCTTAGACCCTAAATCCTAAATCTAACAATAAACCTAAACCTAAACCTAAATCTAACCCTAACCCTAACCCTAACCCTAAACCCTCCCTGACCCTAACCCTAACCCTAACCCTAACCCTAAACCTAACCCTGACCCTAATCCTAACACTAACCATATTTCTAATTCTAACATTAACACTAATCCTAAACTTAAACCTAACCCCCTAATAATAACCCTAACCCTTTCACTAACCCTAACCCCTAACCCTAACCCTAACCCTAACCCTAACCTAACCCTAACCCTAACCCTAACCCTAACCCTAACCCTAACCCTAACCTAACCCTAACTCTAACTCTAACCCTAACACAAACCCTAACACTAACCCCCTAACTTTTACCCTAACCCTAACCCTAACCCTAAACCTAACCCTTACCATAACCCTAACCCTAACCCTAACCCCATCCCTAACCCTAACCCTAACCGTAACCATAATACTAAACTCTAAACCCTAAACCTAATCCACCCTTAAACTTAAACAATCCTAAACCATAAACCTTAAACCCTAAACCCTAAATCTAACAATAAACCTAAACCTAACCCTAAATCTAACCCTAACCCTAACCCTAACCCTAAACATAAACCTGACCCTAACCCTAATCCTAATCCTAACACTAATCATAACCCAAACAGTAACCCTAAGCCTAACCCTAAACCTAACACTAAACCTCACCCTATCCCTAATCTTAACACTAAATCCTAAACCTTAATTCTAACCCTAACCCTAACCCTACCCTTAACCCTAACCCTAACAATATTTCTAAACCTTATCCTGACCCTAATCCTAACACTAACCCTATTTCTAATTCTAACCCTAACACTAATCCTAAACTAAAACCTAACCCCCTAATAATAACCCTAACACTAAACCTAACCCTAACCCTAACCCTAATCCTAACCCTAACACTAACCCCTAACACCTAACACTAACCCTAACCCAAAACCCTAACCCTAACCCTAACCCTAACCCTAACCTTAACCCTAACTCTAACCCTAACCCTAACCCTATCCCTAACCCTAACCCTTACCCTAACACTAACACTAACCTTAACCCTAACCCTAACCTTAACCCTCACCCTAACCCTCACCTTAACCCTAAACCTAACCCTAACACTAACCCTAACCCCCTAAATCCTAAACCCTAAACCCCGAAAAACCCTAAACACTAATTCCAAAAGCACCCTAAACCCTAAACTATAAACACTAAACGCTAAAAAACCCTAAACCCTAAACCCTAAACACTAAACCCTAAACAAGCCTAAACCCTAAAACCATTAACACTATAACCTAAACAACCCTAAACCCTTAACCCTAAACATTATACCCTAAACCCTAAAACACTATACAACCTTAAACCCTAAACCTTAAAATATCCTAAATCATAAATAATGAACAACCCTAAACACTAAATTATAAACAACCCTAAAAAACCCTAAACAACTCTAAACGCTAAAACCTAAACAACCCTAACCATTAAACAATCTTAAACGCTAAATTTTGAACCCTAAACCTAAACCACCCTAAAACTTAAACAATCCTAAACCCTAAACCTTAAACCATAAACCCTAAATTTTAAACCATAAATCTAAGAATAACCATAACCCTAACCCTAACCCTAAACCTAAACCTAACCCTAACCCCAACCCTAACCTTAACCCCATAACCCTAACCCTAACCTTAAGCCTAACATAACCCCATAACCCTAACTCTAACCCTAACTCTAACCCTAATGCTAACCCTAACCCTAACCCTAACCCTAACCCCTTAACCTTAATCCCTAAATCCTAAACCCTGAACAACCATAAATCCTAAACCCTGAACAACCCTAAATCATAAACCCTGAATAACCCTAAACACTA
>NC_137966.1:29031190-29071190 GCF_963924665.1 Micromys minutus | reverse complement strand
CACTAACACTAACCCTAACCCTAACCCCTAACCCTAACCCTAACCCTAAACCTAACCCTAACCCTAACCCTAACCCTAACCCTATCCCTAACCCTAACCCTTACCCTAACACTAACACTAACCTTAACCCTAACTCTAACCTTAACCCTCACCCTAACCCTCTCCTTAACCCTAAACCTAACCCTAACACTAACCCTAACACCCTAAATCCTAAACCCTAAACCCCGAAAAACCCTAAACACTAATTCCAAAAGCACCCTAAACCCTAAACTATAAACACTAAACGCTAAAAAACCATAAACCCTAAATCCTAAACACTAAACACTAAACAAGCCGAAACCCTAAAACCATTAACACTATACCCTAAACAACCCTAAACCCTTAACCCTAAACATTATACCCTAAACCCTAAAACACTATACAACCTTAAACCCTAAACCTTAAAATATCCTAAATCATAAATCCTGAACAACCCTAAACACTAAATTATAAACAACCCTAAAAAACCCTAAACAACTCTAAACGCTAAAACCTAAACAACCCTAACCATTAAACAATCTTAAACGCTAAATTCTATACCCTAAACCTAAACCACCCTAAAACTTAAACAATCCTAAACCCTAAACCTTAAACCATAAACCCTAAATTTTAAACCATAAATCTAAGAATAACCATAACCCTAACCCTAACCCTAAACCTAAACCTAACCCTAACCCCAACCCTAACCTTAACCCCATAACCCTAACCCTAACCTTAAGCCTAACATAACCCCATAACCCTATCTCTAACCCTAACTCTAACCCTAATGCTAACCCTAACCCTAACCCTAACCCTAACCCTAACCCCTTAACCTTAATCCCTAAATCCTAAACCCTGAACAACCATAAATCCTAAACCCTGAACAACCCTAAATCATAAACCCTGAATAACCCTAAACACTAACCTCTAAACAACCCTAAACAACCCTAATCACTAAACCATAAACAACCCTAAACACTAAACCCTTAACAACCCTATACCCTAAACCTTAAACACTAAACCCTAAATAACCCTAAACCCTAAACCATTAACACTATACCCTAAACAACACTAAACACTAAACCCAAAACAACCCTAAAACCTAAACCTTAAACACTAAACCTTAAACAACCCTAAACACTAAACACTAAACCCTAAACAACCCTAAACTTTTAACCCTAAACACTATACCCTAAACAACCCTAAACCTTAAACAATCCTAAACTCTAAACCCTAAACCCTTAACCTAAACCACCCTAAATCTTAAACAATCCTAAACCCTAAACCTTAAACCCTAAACACTAAACCCTAACCCTAAACCTAATCCTAACCCTAACCCTAACCCTAACCCTAACCCTAACCCTAACCCTAACCCTAAACCTAACCCTAACCCTAACCCTAACCCTAACCCTAACCCTAAACCTAACCCTGACCCTAATCCTAACACTAACCCTATTTCTAATTCTAACCCTAACACTAATCCTAAACTTAAACCTAACCCCCTAATAATAAACCTAACCCTAACACTAACCCTAACCCCTAACCCTAACCCTAACCCTAACCCTAACCTAACCCTAACCTTAACCCTAACCCTAACCCTAACACTAACCCCTAACACTTACCCTAACCCTAACCCTAACCCTAACCATTGCCCTAACCCTAACCCTAACCCTAACCCTAACCCTAACATTAACCGTAACCATAACACTAAACTCTAAACCCTAAACCTAATCCACCCTAAACCTTAAACAATCCTAAACCATAAATCTTAAACCCTAAACACTAAATCTAACAATAAACCTGAACCTGACCCTAAATCTAACCCTAACCCTAACCCTAACCCTAAAACTAACCCTGACCCTAACACTAACCCTAATCATAACACTAACCATAACCCTAACCCTAACCCTAACCCTAACCTTAACCCTAACCCTAACTTTAAACCTAACCCTTACCCTAACCCTAACCCTAACCCTAACCTAACCCTAACCCTAACCCTAACCCTAACCCTAACCCTAACACTAACCCCCTAACTTTTACCCTAACCCTAACCCTAACATTAACCCTAACCTTAACCCTAACCCTAACCCTAACCCTAACCCTAACTCTAACCCTAACCCTAACCCTAACCGTAACAATAATTCTAAACTCTAAACCCTAAACCTAATCTACCCTAAACCTTAAACAATCCTAAACCTTAAACCTTAAACCCTAAACCCTAAATCTAACAATAAACCTAAACCTAACCCTAAATCTAACCCTAACCCTAAACCTAAACCTGACCCTAACCCTAACCCTAATAATAACACTAATCATAACCCAAACACTAACCCTAACCCTAACCCTAAACCTAACCCTAAACCTCACACTATCCCTAATCCTAACACTAAACCCTAAACTTTAAATCTAACCCTAACCCTAACTCTACACTTAACCCTAACCCTAACCATATCCCTAAACCTAACCCTGACCCTAATCCTAACACTAACCCTATTTCTAATTCTAACCCTAAGACTAATCCTAAACTAAAACTTAACCCCCTAATAATAACCCTAACACAAAACCTAACCCTAACCCTAACCCTAACCCTAACCCTAACACTAACCCCTAACCCCTAACACTAACCCTAACACTAACCCCTAACCCTAACCCTAACCCTAACCCTAACCTTAACCCTAACCGAAACCCTAACCCTAACCCTATCCCTTACCCTAACCCTTACCCTAACACTAACACTAACCTTAACCCTAACCCTAACCTTAACCCTCACCCTAACCCTCACCTTAACACTAAACCTAACCCTAACACTAACCCTAACACCCTAAATCCTAAACCCTAAACCCCGAAAAACCCTAAACACTAATTCCAAAAGCACCCTAAACCCTAAACTATAAACACTAAACGCTAAAAAACCCTAAACTCTAAACCCTAAACACTAAACCCTAAACAAGCCTAAACCCTAAAACCATTAACACTATACCCTAAACAACCCTAAACCCTTAACCCTAAATATTATACCCTAAACCCTAAAACACTATACGACCTTAAACCCTAAACCTTAAAATATCCTAAATCATAAATCCTGAACAACCCTAAACACTAAATCATAAACAACCCTAAAAAACCCTAAACAACTCTAAACGCTAAACCCTAAAAAACCCTAAACATTAAACAATCTTAAACGCTAAACCCTATACCCTAAACCTAAACCACCCTAAAACTTAAACAATCCTAAACCCTAAACCTTAAACCATAAACCCTAAATTTTAAACCATAAATCTAAGAATAACCATAACCCTAACCCTAACGCTAAACCTAAACCTAACCCTAACCCCAACCCTAACCTTAACCCCATAACCCTAACCCTAACCTTAAGCCTAACATAACCCCATAACCCTAACTCTAACCCTAACTCTAACCCTAATGCTAACCCTAACCCTAACCCTAACCCTAACCCTAACCCCTTAACCTTAATTTCTAAATCCTAAACCCTGAACAACCATAAATCCTAAACCCTGAACAACCCTAAATCATAAACCCTGAATAACCCTAAACACTAACCTCTAAACAACCCTAAACAACCCTAATCACTAAACCATAAACAACCCTAAACACTAAACACTAAACAACCCTATACCCTAAACCTTAAACACTAAACCCTAAATAACCCTAAATCCTAAACCATTAACACTATACCCTAAACAACACTAAACACTAAACCCAAAACAACCCTAAAACCTAAACCTTAAACACTAAACCTTAAACAACCCTAAACCCTAAACACTAAACCCTAAACAACCCTAAACTTTTAACCCTAAACACTATACCCTAAACAACCCTAAACCTTAAACAATCCTAAACTCTAAACCCTAAACCCTTAACCTAAACCACCCTAAATCTTAAACAATCCTAAACCCTAAACCTTAAACCCTAAACACTAAACCCTAACCCTAAACCTAATCCTAACCCTAACCCTAACCCTAACCCTAACCCTAACCCTAACCCTAACCCTAAACCTAACCCTAACCCTAACCCTAACCCTAACCCTAACCCTAAACCTAACCCTGACCCTAATCCTAACACTAACCCTATTTCTAATTCTAACCCTAACACTAATCCTAAACTTAAACCTAACCCCCTAATAATAAACCTAACCCTAACACTAACCCTAACCCCTAACCCTAACCCTAACCCTAACCCTAACCTAACCCTAACCCTAACCCTAACCCTAACACTAACCCCTAACACTTACCCTAACCCTAACCCTAACCCTAACCCTAACCATTGCCCTAACCCTAACCCTAACCCTAACCCTAACCCTAACATTAACCGTAACCATAACACTAAACTCTAAACCCTAAACCTAATCCACCCTAAACCTTAAACAATCCTAAACCATAAATCTTAAACCCTAAACACTAAATCTAACAATAAACCTGAACCTGACCCTAAATCTAACCCTAACCCTAACCCTAACCCTAAAACTAACCCTGACCCTAACACTAACCCTAATCATAACACTAACCATAACCCTAACCCTAACCCTAACCCTAACCTTAACCCTAACCCTAACTTTAAACCTAACCCTTACCCTAACCCTAACCCTAACCCTAACCTAACCCTAACCCTAACCCTAACCCTAACCCTAACCCTAACACTAACCCCCTAACTTTTACCCTAACCCTAACCCTAACATTAACCCTAACCTTAACCCTAACCCTAACCCTAACCCTAACCCTAACTCTAACCCTAACCCTAACCCTAACCGTAACCATAATACTAAACTCTAAACCCTAAACCTAATCTACCCTAAACCTTAAACAATCCTAAACCTTAAACCGTAAACCCTAAACCCTAAATCTAACAATAAACCTAAACCTAACCCTAAATCTAACCCTAACCCTAAACCTAAACCTGACCCTAACCCTAACCCTAATAATAACACTAATCATAACCCAAACACTAACCCTAACCCTAACCCTAAACCTAACCCTAAACCTCACACTATCCCTAATCCTAACACTAAACCCTAAACTTTAAATCTAACCCTAACCCTAACTCTACACTTAACCCTAACCCTAACCATATCCCTAAACCTAACCCTGACCCTAATCCTAACACTAACCCTATTTCTAATTCTAACCCTAAGACTAATCCTAAACTAAAACTTAACCCCCTAATAATAACCCTAACACAAAACCTAACCCTAACCCTAACCCTAACCCTAACCCTAACACTAACCCCTAACCCCTAACACTAACCCTAACACTAACCCCTAACCCTAACCCTAACCCTAACCCTAACCTTAACCCTAACCGAAACCCTAACCCTAACCCTATCCCTTACCCTAACCCTTACCCTAACACTAACACTAACCTTAACCCTAACCCTAACCTTAACCCTCACCCTAACCCTCACCTTAACACTAAACCTAACCCTAACACTAACCCTAACACCCTAAATCCTAAACCCTAAACCCCGAAAAACCCTAAACACTAATTCCAAAAGCACCCTAAACCCTAAACTATAAACACTAAACGCTAAAAAACCCTAAACTCTAAACCCTAAACACTAAACCCTAAACAAGCCTAAACCCTAAAACCATTAACACTATACCCTAAACAACCCTAAACCCTTAACCCTAAATATTATACCCTAAACCCTAAAACACTATACAACCTTAAACCCTAAACCTTTAAATATCCTAAATCATAAATCCTGAACAACCCTAAACACTAAATCATAAACAACCCTAAAAAACCCTAAACAACTCTAAACGCTAAACCCTAAAAAACCCTAAACATTAAACAATCTTAAACGCTAAACCCTATACCCTAAACCTAAACCACCCTAAAACTTAAACAATCCTAAACCCTAAACCTTAAACCATAAACCCTAAATTTTAAACCATAAATCTAAGAATAACCATAACCCTAACCCTAACCCTAAACCTAAACCTAACCCTAACCCCAACCCTAACCTTAACCCCATAACCCTAACCCTAACCTTAAGCCTAACATAACCCCATAACCCTAACTCTAACCCTAACTCTAACCCTAATGCTAACCCTAACCCTAACCCTAACCCTAACCCTAACCCCTTAACCTTAATCCCTAAATCCTAAACCCTGAACAACCATAAATCCTAAACCCTGAACAACCCTAAATCATAAACCCTGAATAACCCTAAACACTAACCTCTAAACAACCCTAAACAACCCTAATCACTAAACCATAAACAACCCTAAACACTAAACACTAAACGACCCTATACCCTAAACCTTAAACACTAAACCCTAAATAACCCTAAACCCTAAACCATTAACACTATACCCTAAACAACACTAAACACTAAACCCAAAACAACCCTAAAACCTAAACCTTAAACACTAAACCTTAAACAACCCTAAACCCTAAACACTAAACCCTAAACAACCCTAAACCTTTAACCTAAACACTATACCCTAAACAACCCTAAACCTTAAACAATCCTAAACTCTAAACCCTAAACCCTTAACCTAAACCAACCTAAATCTTAAACAATCCTAAACCCTAAACCTTAAACCCTAAACACTAAACCCTAAACCCTAAACCTAACAATAACCATAACCATAACCCTAACCCTAACCCCTAACCCTTACCCTAACCCTAACCCTAACCCTAATCCTAACCCTAAACCTAACCCTAACCCTAACCCTAACCCTAAACCTAACCCTGACCCTAATCCTAACACTAACCCTATTTCTAATTTTAACCCTAACACTAATCCTAAACTTAAACCTAACCCCCTAATAATAAACCTAACCCTAACACTAACCCTTACCCCTAACCCTAACCCTAACCCTAACCCTAACCTAACCCTAACCCTAACCCTAACCCTAACCCTAACACTAACCCCTATCCCTTACCCTAACCCTAACCCTAACCCTAACCCTAACCATTACCCTAACCCTAACCCTAACCCTAACCCTAACCCTAACACTAACCGTAACCATAACACTAAACTCTAAACCCTAAACCTAATCCACCCTAAACCTTAAACAATCCTAAACCATAAATCTTAAACCCTAAACACTAAATCTAACAATAAACCTAAACCTGACCCTAAATCTAACCCTAACCCTAACCCTAACCCTAAACCTAACCCTGACCCTAACACTAACCCTAATCCTAACACTAACCATAACCCTAACCCTAACCCTAACCCTAACCTTAATCCTAACCCTAACCCTAAACCTAACCCTTACACTAACCCTAACCCTAACCCTAACCTAACCCTAACACTAACCCTAACCCTAACCCTAACCCTAACACTAACCCCCTAACTTTTACCCTAACCCTAACCCTAACATTAACCCTAACCTTAACCCTAACCCTAACCCTAACCCTAACCCTAACTCTAACCCTAACTTTAACCCTAACCGTACCATAATACTAAACTCTAAACCCTAAACCTAATCTACCCTAAACCTTAAACAATCCTAAACCCTAAACCTTAAACCCTAAACCCTAAATCTAACAATAAACCTAAACCTAACCCTAAATCTAACCCTAACCCTAACCCTAACCCTAAACCTAAACCGGACCCTAACCCTAACCCTAATAATAACACTAATCATAACCCAAACACTAACCCTAACCCTAACCCTAAACCTAACCATAAACCTCACACTATCCCTAATCCTAACACTAAACCCTAAACTTTAAATCTAACCCTAACCCTAACTCTACCCTTAACCCTAACCCTAACCATATCCCTAAACCTAACCCTGACCCTAATCCTAACACTAACTCTATTTCTAATTCTAACCCTAACACTAATCCTAAACTAAAACCTAACCCCCTAATAATAACCCTAACACAAAACCTAACCCTAACCCTAACCCTAACCCTAAAACTAACCCCTAACCCCTAACACTAACCCTAACACTAACCCCTAACCCTAACCCTAACCCTAACCCTAACCTTAACCCTAACCCTAACCCTAACCCTAACCCTATCCCTAACCCTAACCCTTACCCTAACACTAACACTAACCTTAACCCTAACCCTAACCTTAACCCTCACCCTAACCCTCACCTTAACCCTAAACCTAACCCTAACACTAACCCTAACACTCTAAATCCTAAACCCTAAACCCCGAAAAACCCTAAACACTAATTCCAAAAGCACCCTAAACCCTAAACTATAAACACTAAACGCTAAAAAACCCTAAACTCTAAACCCTAAACACTAAACCCTAAACAAGCCTAAACCCTAAAACAATTAACACTATACCCTAAACAACCCTAAACCCTTAACCCTAAATATTATACCCTAAACCCTAAAACACTATACAACCTTAAACCCTAAACCTTAAAATATCCTAAATCATAAATCCTGAACAAGCCTAAACACTATATCATAAACAACCCTAAAAAACCCTAAACAACTCTTAACGCTAAAACCTAAACAACCCTAAACATTAAACAATCTTAAACGCTAAACCCTATACCCTAAACCTAAACCACCCTAAAACTTAAACAATCCTAAACCCTAAACCTTAAACCATAAACCTTAATTTTTAACCATAAATCTAAGAATAACCATAACCCTAACCCTAACCCTAAACCTAAACCTAACCCTAACCCCAACCCTAACCTTAACCTCATAACCCTAACCCTAACCTTAAGCCTAACATAACCCCATAACCCTAACTCTAACCCTAACTCTAACCCTAATGCGAACCCTAACCCTAAGCCTAACCCAAAACCTAATCCTGACCCTAATCCTAACACTAACCCTATTTCTAATTCTAACCCTAACACTAATCCTAAACTTTAACCTAACCCCCTAATAATAAACCGAACCCTAACCCTAACACTAACCCCTAGCCCTAACCCTAATCCTAAACCTAACCCTAACCCTAACCTAACCCTAACCCTAACCCTAACCCTAACCCTAGCCCTAACACTAACCCCTAACCCTTACCCTAACCTTAACCCTAACCCTAACCCTAACCATTACCCTAACCCTAACCCTAACCCTAACCCTAACCCTAACACTAACCGTAACCATAACACTAAACTCTAAACCCTAAACCTAATCCACCCTAAACCATAAACAATCCTAAACCATAAACCTTAAACCCTAAACACTAAATCTAAAAATAAACCTAAACCTGACCCTAAATCTAACCCTAAACCTAACCCTAACCCTAAACCTAACCCTGACCCTAACACTAACAATAATCCTAACACTAACCATAACCCTAACCCTAACCCTAACCCTAACCTTAACCCTAACCCTAACCCTAACCCTAACCCTTACCCTAACCCTAACCCTAACCCTAACCCTAACCCTAACCCTAACCCCTTAACCTTAATCCCTAAATCCTAAACCCTGAACAACCATAAATCCTAAACCCTGAACAACCCTAAATCATAAACCCTGAATAACCCTAAACACTAACCTCTAAACAACCCTAAACAACCCTAATCACTAAACCATAAACAACCCTAAACACTAAACCCTAAACAACCCTATACCCTAAAGCTTAAACACTAAACCCTAAATAACCCTAAACCCTAAACCATTAACACTATACCCTAAACAACACTAAACACTAAACCCAAAACAACCCTAAAACCTAAACCTTAAACACTAAACCTTAAACAACCCTAAACCCTTAACACTAAACCCTAAACAACCCTAAACTTTTAATCCGAAACACTATACCCTAAACAACCCTAAACCTTAAACATTCCTAAACTCTAAACCCTAAACCCTTAACCTAAACCACCCTAAATCTTAAACAATCCTAAACCCTAAACCTTAAACCCTAAACACTAAACCCTAAACACTAAACCTAAAAATAACCATAACCCTAACCCTAACCCCTAACCCTTACCTAACCCTAACCCTAACCCTAATCCTAACCCTAACCCTAAGCCTAACCCTAACCCTAACCCTAACCCTAACCCTAACCCTAAACCTAATCCTAACCCTAACCTTAACCCTAATCCTAACCCTAACCCTAACCCTAACCCTAACCGTAACCATAACACTAAACTCTAAACCCTAAACCTAATCCACCCTATAGCTTAAACAATCCTAAACCATAAACCTTAGACCCTAAATCCTAAATCTAACAATAAACCTAAACCTAACCCTAAATCTAACCCTAACCCTAACCCTAACCCTAAATCCTCCCTGACCCTAACCCTAACCCGAATCCTAACCCTAACCCAAAACCTAATCCTCACCCTAATCCTAACACTAACCCTATTTCTAATTCTAACCCTAACACTAATCCTAAACTTAAACCTAACCCATAATAATAACCCTAACCCTAACACTAACCCTAACCCCTAACCCTAACCCTAACCCTAACCCTAACCCTAACCTAACCCTAACCCTAAATTTAACCCTAACCCTAACACTAACCCCTAACCCTTACCCTAACCCTAACCCTAAGCCTAACCATTACCCTAACCCTAAACCTAACCCTAACCCTAACCCTAACACTAACCGTAACCATAACACTAAACTCTAAACCTTAACCTAATCCACCCTAAACCTTAAACAATCCTAAACCATAAACCTTAAACCCTAAACCCTAAATCTAACAATAAACCTAAACCTGACCCTAAATCTAACCCTAACCCTAACCCTAACCCTAAACCTAACCCTGACCCTAACCCTAACCCTAATCCTAACACTAACCATAACCCTAACCCTAACCCTAACGCTAACCTTAACCCTAACCCTAACCTTAACCCTAACCCTAACCCTAACCCCTTAACCTTAATCCCTAAATCCTAAACCCTGAACAACCATAAATCCTAAACCCTGAACAACCATAAATCATAAACGCTGAATAACCCTAAACACTAACCTCTAAACAACCCTAAACAACCCTAATCACTAAACCATAAACAACCCTAAACACTAAACCCTAAACAAACCTATACCCTAAACCTTAAACACTAAACCCTAAATAACCCTAAACCCTAAACCATTAACACTATACCCTAAACAACACTAAACACTAAACCCAAAACAACCCTAAAACCTAAACCTTAAACACTAAACCTTAAACAACCCTAAACCCTAAACACTAAACCCTAAACAACCCTAAACTTTTAACCCTAAACACTATACCCTAAACAACCCTAAACCTTAAACAATCCTAAACTCTGAACCCTAAACTCTTAACCTAAACCAACCTAAATCTTAAACAATCCTAAACCCTAAACCTTAAACCCTAAACACTAAATCCTAAACCCTAAACCTAACAATAACCATAACCCTAACCCTAACCCCTAACCTTTACCCTAACCCTAACCCTAACCCTAATCCTAACCCTAACCCTAACACTAACCCTATCCCTAACCCTAACCCTAACCCTAACCCTAAACCTAATCCTAACCCTAACCTTAACCCTAATACTAAACCTAACCCTAACCCTAACCCTAACCGTAACCATAACACTAGACTCTAAACCCTAAACCTAATCCACCCTAAACCTTACACAATCCTAAACCATAAACCTTAGACCCTAAATCCTAAATCTAACAATAAACCTAAACCTAACCCTAAATCTAACCCTAACACTAACCCTAACCCTAAACCCTACCTGAACCTAACCCTAACCCTAACCCTAACCCTAAACCTAACCCTGACCCTAATCCTAACACTAACCCTGTTTCTAATTCTAACCCTAACACTAATCCTAAACTTAAACCTAACGCCCTAATAATAACCCTAACCCTAACACTAAACCTAAACCCTAACCCTAACCCTAACCCTAACCCTAACCCTAACCCTAACCTAACCCTAACCCTAACCCTAACCCTAACCCTAACACTAACCCCTAACCCTTACCCTAACCCTAACCCTAACCCTAAGCATTAACCTAACCCTAACCCTAACCCTAACCCTAACCCTAACACTAACCGTAACCATAACACTAAACTCTAAACCATAAACCTAATCCACCCTAAACCTTAAACAATCCTAAACCATAAACCTTAAACCCTAAACCCTAAATCTAACAATAAACCTAAACCTGACCCTAAATCTAATTCTAACCCTAACCCTAACCCTAAACCTAACCCTGACCCTAACCCTAACCCTAATCCTAACACTAACCATAACCGTAACCCTAACCCTAACCCTAACCTTAACCCTAACCCTAACCCTAACCCTAACCCTAACTCTAATCCTAACCGTAACCATAATACTAAACTCTAAACCCTAAACCTAATCCACCCTAAACCTTAAACAATTCTAAACCATAAACTTTAAACCCTAAACCCTAATTCTAAAAATAAACCTAAACCTAACCCTTAATCTAACCCTAACCCTAACCCTAACCCTAAACCTAACCCTGACCCTAACCCTAACCCTAATCCTAACACTAACCATAACCCAAACACTAACCCTAACCCTAACCCTAAACCTAACACTAACCCTAAACCTCACACTATTTTTAATCCTAACACTAAACCCTAAACTTTAAATCTAACCCTAACCCTAACCCTACCCTTAACCCTAACCCTAACCATATCCCTAAACCTAACCCTGACCCTAATCCTAACACTAACCCTATTTCTAATTCTAACCCTAACACTAATCCTAAACTTAAACCTAACCCCCTAATAATAACCCTAACACTAAACCTAACCCTAACCCTAACCCTAACACTAACCCTAACCCTAACCCTAACCCTAAACCTCACACCTACCCTATCCCTAACCCTAACCCTAACCCTAACCCTAACCCTATCCCTAACCCTAAGTCTTACCCTAACACTAACACTAACCTTAACTCTAACCCTAACCTTAACCCTCACCCTAACCCACACCCTAACCCTAAATCTAACCCTAACCCTAACCCTAACACCCTAAATCCTAAACCCTAAACCCCGAAAAGCCCTAAACACTAATTCCAAAAGCACCCTAAACCCTAAACTCTAAACACTAAATGCTAAAAAACCCTAAACCCTAAACCCTAAACACTAAACCCTGAACAAGCCTAAACCCTAAAATCATTAACACTATACCCTAAACAACCCTAAACTCTTAACCCTAAACATTATAGCCTAAACCCTAAAACACTATACAAACTTAAACCCTAAACCTTAAAATATCCTAAATCATAAATCCTGAACAACCCTAAACACTAAATCATAAACAACCCTAAAAAAACCTAAACAACTCTAAACGCTAAAACATAAACAACCCTAAACATTAAACAATCTTAAACGCTAAACCCTATACCCTAAACCTAAACCACCCTAAAACTTAAACAATCCTAAACCCTAAACCTTAAACCATAAACCCTAAACTTTAAACCATAAATCTAAGAATAACCATAACCCTAACCCTAACCCTAAACCTAAACCTAACCCTAACCCTAACCCTAACCCTAACACTAACCCCTAACCCCTAACACTAACCCTAACCCTAACCCCTAACCCTAACCCTAACCCTAACCCTAACCTTACCCTAACCCTAAACCTAACCCTAACCCTAACCCTAACCCTAAACTTAACCCTAACCCTAACCTTAACCCTAACCCTAACCCTAACCCCTAACCCTTACCCAAAACCTAACGCTAACCCTAACCCTAAACCTAACCCTAACCCTAACCCTAACCATAACCCTAACCCTAACCCTAACCCTAACCCTAAACCTAACCCTAACCCTAACCTTAACCCTAATCCTAACCCTAACCCTAACCCTAACCCTAACCCTAACCGTAACCATTACACTAAACTCTAAACCCTAAACCTAATCCACCCTAAACCTTAAACAATCCTAAACCATAAACCGTAGACCCTAAACCCTAAATCTAACATTAAACCTAAACCTAACCCTAAATCTAACCCTAACCCTAAACCCTCCCTGACCCTAACCCTAACCCTAACCCTAACCCTAACCCTAAACCTAACCCTGACCCTAATCCTAACACTAAACCTATTTTTAATTCTTACCCTAACACTAATCCTAAACTTAACCCTAACCCCCTAATAATAACCCTAACCCTAAAACTAACCCTAAACCCTAACCCTAACCCTAACCCTAACCTAACCTAACCCTAACCCTAACCCTAACCTTAACCCAAACCCTAACACTAACCCCCTAACTTTTACCCTAACCCTAACCCTAACCCTAACCTTTACCATAACCCTAACCCTAACCCTAACCCCATCCCTAACCCTAACCTTAACCGTAACCATAACACTAATCTCTAAACCCAAAACCTAATCCATCCTAAACCTTGAACAATCCTAAACCATAAAACTTAAAGCCTAAACCCTAAATCTAACAATAAACCTAAACCTAACCCTAAATCTAACCCTAACCCTATCCCTAACCCTAAACCTAACCCTGACCCTAACCCTAACCCTAATCCTAACACTAACCATAACCCTAACCCTAACACTAACCCTAACCTTAACCCTAACCCTAACCCTAACCCTAACCCTAACCCTAACTCTAACCCTAACCCTAACCCTAACCGTAACCATAATACTAAACTCTAAACTCTAAACCTAATCCACCCTAAACCTTGAACAATCCTAAACCATAAACCTTAAACCCTAAACCTTAAATCTAACAATAAACCTAAACCTAACCCTAAATCTAACCCTATCCCTAACCCTAACCCTAAACCTAAACCTGACCCTAATCCTAACCCTAATCCTAACACTAATCATAACCCAAACACTAACCCTAACCTTAACCCTAAACTTAACCCTAAAACTCACACTATCCCTAATCCTAACACTAAACCCTAAACTTTAAATCTAACCCTAACCCTAACCCTACCCTTAACCCTAACCCTATCCCTAAACCTAACACTGACCCTAATCCTAACACTAACCCTATTTCTAATTCTAACCCTAACACTAATCCTAAACTAAAACCTAACCCCCTAATAATAACCCTAACACTAAACCTAACCCTAACCATAACCCTAACCCTAACCCTAACACTAACCCCTAACCCCTAACACTAACCCTAACCCTAACCCCTAACCCTAACCCTAACCCTAACCTTAACCCTAACCCTAACTCTAACCCTATCCCTAACCCTAACCCTTACCCTAACACTAACACTAACCTTAACCCTAACCCTAACCTTAACCCTCAACCTAACCCTCACCTTAACCCTAAACCTAACCCTAACACTAACCCTAACACCCTAAATCCTAAACCTTAAGCCCCGAAAAACCCTAAACACTAATTCCAAAAGCACCCTAAACCCTAAACTATAAACACTAGACGCTAAAAAACCCTAAACCCTAAACCCTAAACACTAAACCCTAAACAAGCCTAAACCCTAAAACCATTAACACTATACCCTAAACAACCCTAAACCCTTAACCCTAAACATTATACCCTAAACCCTAAAACACTATACAACCTTAAACCCTAAACCTTAAAATATCCTAAATCATAAATCCTGAACAACCCTAAACACTAAATTATAAACAACCCTAAAAATCTCTAAACAACTCTAAACGCTAAAACCTAAACAACCCTAACCATTAAAAAATCTTAAACGCTAAATTCTATACCCTAAACCTAAACCACCCTAAAACTTAAACAATCCTAAACCCTAAACCTTAAACCATAAACCCTAAATTTTAAACCATAAATCTAAGAATAACCATAACCCTAACCCTAACCCTAAACCTAAACCTAACCCTAACCCCAACCCTAACCTTAACCCCATAACCCTAACCCTAACCTTAAGCCTAACATAACCCCATAACCCTAACTCTAACCCTAACTCTAACCCTAACTCTAACCCTAATGCTAACCCTAACCCTAACCCTAACCATAACCCTAACCCCTTAACCTTAATCCCTAAATCCTAAACCCTGAAAACCATAAATCCTAAACCCTGAACAACCCTAAATCATAAACCCTGAATAACCCTAAACACTAACCTCTAAACAACCCTAAACAACCCTAATCACTAAACCATAAACAACCCTAAACACTAACCCCTAAACAACCCTATACCCTAAACCTTAAACACTAAACCCTAAATAACCCTAAACCCTAAACCATTAACACTATACCCTAAACAACACTAAACACTAAACCCAAAACAACCCTAAAACCTAAACCTTAAACACTAAACCTTAAACAACCCTAAAACCTAAACACTAAACCCTAAACAACCCTAAACTTTTAACCCTAAACTCTATACCCTTAACAACCCTAAACCTTAAACAATCCTAAACTCTAAACCCTAAACGCTTAACCTAAACCACCCTAAACCTTAAACAATCCTAAACCCTAAACCTTAAACCCTAAACACTAAACCCTAAACCCTAAACCTAACAATAAACATAACCCTAACCCTAACCCCTAACCCTTACCCTAACCCTAACCCTAACCCTAATCCTAACCATAACCCTAACCCTAACCCTAACCCTAACCCTAACCCTAAACCTAATCCTAACCCTAACCTTAATCCTAATCCTAACCCTTACCCTAACCCTAACCCTAACCGTAACCATAACACTAAACTCTAAACCCTAAACCTAAACCACCCTAAACCTTAAACAATCCTAAACCATAAACCTTAGACCCTAAATCCTAAATCTAACAATAAACCTAAACCTAACCCTAAATCTAACCCTAACCCTAACCCTAACCCTAAACCCTCCCTGACTTTAACCCTAACCCTAACCCTAACCCTAACCCTAAACCTAACCCTGACCCTAATCCTAACACTAACCCTATTTCTAATTCTAACCCTAACACTAATCCTAAACTTAAACCTAACCCCCTAATAATAACCCTAACCCTAACACTAACCCTAACCCCTAACCCTAACCCTAACCCTAACCCTAAACTTACCCTAACCCTAACCCTAACCCTAACCCTAACCCTAACCTTAACCCTAACCCTAACCTTAACCCTAACCCTAACCCTAACCCCTAACCCTTACACAAACCCTAACCCTAACCCTAAACCTAAACCTAACCCTAGCCCTAACCCTAACCATAACCCTAACCCTAACCCTAACCCTAAACCTAACCCTAACCCTAACCTTAACCCTAATCCTAACCCTAACCCTAACCCTAACCCTAACCCTAACCGTAACCATAACACTAAACTCTAAACCCTAAACCTAATCCACCCTAAACCTTAAACAATCCTAAACCATAACCCGTAGACCCTAAACCCTAAATCTAACATTAAACCTAAACCTAACCCTAAATCTAACCCTAACCCTAAACCCTCCCTGACCCTAACCCTAACCCTAACCCTAACCCTAACCCTAAACCTAACCCTGACCCTAATCCTAACACTAAACCTATTTCTAATTCTAACCCTAACACTAATCCTAAACTTAACCCTAACCCCCTAACCCTAACCCTAACCCTAAAACTAACCCTAAACCCTAACCCTAACCCTAAACCTAACCCTAACCCTAACCTAACCCTAACCCTAACCCTAACCCTAACACAAACCCTAACACTAACCCCCTAACTTTTACTCTAACCCTAACCCTAACCCTAACCTTTACCATAACCCTAACCCTAACCCTAACCTAACCCTAACCCTAACCCTAACCCTAACCCTAACCTAACCCTAACCCTAACCTAACCCTAACCCTAACCCTAACCCTAACACTAACCCTAACACTAACCCCTAACCCTTACCCTAACCCTAACCCTAACCCTAACCATTACCCTAACCCTAACCCTAACCCTAACCCTAACCCTAATCCCATCCCTAACCCTAACACTAACCGTAACCATAACACTAAACTCTAAACCCTAAACCTAATCCACCCTAAACCTTGAACAATCCTAAACCATAAACCTTAAACCCTAAACCCTAAATCTAACAATAAACCTAAACCTAACCCTAAATCTAACCCTAACCCTATCCCTAACCCTAAACCTAACCCTGACCCTAACCCTAACCCTAATCCTAACACTAACCATAACCCTAACTCTAACACTAACCCTAACCTTAACCCTAACCCTAACCCTAAACCTAACCCTAACCCTAACTCTAACCCTAACCCTAACCATAACCGTAACCATAATACTAAACTCTAAACCCTAAACCTAATCCACCCTAAACCTTAAACAATCCTAAACCATAAACCTTAAACCCTAAACCTTAAATCTAACAATAAACCTAAACCTAACCCTAAATCTAACCCTAACCCTAACCCTAACCCTAAACCTAAACCTGACCCTAACCCTAACCCTAATCCTAACACTAATCATAACCCAAACACTAACCCTAACCCTAACCCTAAACCTAACCCTAAAACTCACACTATCCCTAATCCTAACACTAAACCCTAAACTTTAAATCTAACCCTAACCCTAACCCTACCCTTAACCCTAACCCTATCCCTAAACCTAACACTGACCCTAATCCTAACACTAACCCTATTTCTAATTCTAACCCTAACACTAATCCTAAACTAAAACCTAACCCCCTAATAATAACCCTAACACTAAACCTAACCCTAACCATAACCCTAACCCTAACCCTAACACTAACCCCTAACCCCTAACACTAACCCTAACCCTAACCCCTAACCCTAACCCTAACCCTAACCTTAACCCTAACCCTAACTCTAACCCTATCCCTAACCCTAACCCTTACCCTAACACTAACACTAACCTTAACCCTAACCCTAAACTTAACCCTCAACCTAACCCTCACCTTAACCCTAAACCTAACCCTAACACTAACCCTAACACCCTAAATCCTAAACCTTAAGCCCCGAAAAACCCTAAACACTAATTCCAAAAGCACCCTAAACCCTAAACTATAAACACTAAACGCTAAAAAACCCTAAACCCTAAACCCTAAACACTAAACCCTAAACAAGCCTAAACCCTAAAACCATTAACACTATACCCTAAACAACCCTAAACCCTTAACCCTAAACATTATACCCTAAACCCTAAAACACTATACAACCTTAAACCCTAAACCTTAAAATATCCTAAATCATAAATCCTGAACAACCCTAAACACTAAATTATAAACAACCCTAAAAATCTCTAAACAACTCTAAACGCTAAAACCTAAACAAACCTAACCATTAAAAAATCTTAAACGCTAAATTCTATACCCTAAACCTAAACCACCCTAAAACTTAAACAATCCTAAACCCTAAACCTTAAACCATAAACCCTAAATTTTAAACCATAAATCTAAGAATAACCATAACCCTAACCCTAACCCTAAACCTAAACCTAACCCTAACCCCAACCCTAACCTTAACCCCATAACCCTAACCATAACCTTAAGCCTAACATAACCCCATAACCCTAACTCTAACCCTAACTCTAACCCTAACTCTAACCCTAATGCTAACCCTAACCCTAACCCTAACCATAACCCTAACCCCTTAACCTTAATCCCTAAATCCTAAACCCTGAAAACCATAAATCCTAAACCCTGAACAACCCTAAATCATAAACCCTGAATAACCCTAAACACTAACCTCTAAACAACCCTAAACAACCCTAATCACTAAACCATAAACAACCCTAAACACTAACCCGTAAACAACCCTATACCCTAAACCTTAAACACTAAACCCTAAATAACCCTAAACCCTAAACCATTAACACTATACCCTAAACAACACTAAACACTAAACCCAAAACAACCCTAAAACCTAAACCTTAAACACTAAAGCTTAAACAACCCTAAACCCTAAACACTAAACCCTAAACAACCCTAAACTTTTAACCCTAAACTCTATACCCTTAACAACCCTAAACCTTAAACAATCCTAAACTCTAAACCCTAAACGCTTAACCTAAACCACCCTAAACCTTAAACAATCCTAAACCCTAAACCTTAAACCCTAAACACTAAACCCTAAACCCTAAACCTAACAATAAACATAACCCTAACCCTAACCCCTAACCCTTACCCTAACCCTAACCCTAACCCTAATCCTAACCATAACCCTAACCCTAACCCTAACCCTAACCCTAACCCTAAACCTAATCCTAACCCTAACCTTAATCCTAATCCTAACTCTTACCCTAACCCTAACCCTAACCGTAACCATAACACTAAACTCTAAACCCTAAACCTAATCCACCCTAAACCTTATACAATCCTAAACCATAAACCTTAGACCCTAAATCCTAAATCTAACAATAAACCTAAACCTAACCCTAAATCTAACCCTAACCCTAACCCTAACCCTAAACCCTCCCTGACTTTAACACTAACCCTAACCCTAACCCTAACCCTAAACCTAACCCTGACCCTAATCCTAACACTAACCCTATTTCTAATTCTAACCCTAACACTAATCCTAAACTTAAACCTAACCCCCTAATAATAACCCTAACCCTAACACTAACCCTAACCCCTAACCCTAACCCTAACCCTAACCCTAAACTTACCCTAACCCTAACCCTAACCCTAACCCTAACCCTAACCCTAACCTTAACCCTAACCCTAACCTTAACCCTAACCCTAACCCTAACCCCTAACCCTTACCCAAACCCTAACCCTAACCCTAAACCTAAACCTAACCCTAGCCCTAACCCTAACCATAACCCTAACCCTAACCCTAACCCTAAACCTAACCCTAACCCTAACCTTAACCCTAATCCTAACCCTAACCCTAACCCTAACCCTAACCCTAACCGTAACCATAACACTAAACTCTAAACCCTAAACCTAATCCACCCTAAACCTTAAACAATCCTAAACCATAAACCGTAGACCCTAAACCCTAAATCTAACATTAAACCTAAACCTAACCCTAAATCTAACCCTAACCCTAAACCCTCCCTGACCCTAACCCTAACCCTAACCCTAACCCTAACCCTAACCCTAAACCTAACCCTGACCCTAATCCTAACACTAAACCTATTTCTAATTCTAACCCTAACACTAATCCTAAACTTAACCCTAACCCCCTAACCCTAACCCTAACCCTAAAACTAACCCTAAACCCTAACCCTAACCCTAAACCTAACCCTAACCCTAACCTAACCCTAACCCTAACCCTAACCCTAACACAAACCCTAACACTAACCCCCTAACTTTTACTCTAACCCTAACCCTAACCCTAACCTTTACCATAACCCTAACCCTAACCCTAACCTAACCCTAACCCTAACCCTAACCCTAACCTAACCCTAACCCTAACCCTAACCCTAACCCTAACCCTAACACTAACCCCTAACCCTTACCCTAACCCTAACCCTAACCCTAACCATTACCCTAACCCTAACCCTAACCCTAACCCTAACCCTAATCCCATCCCTAACCCTAACACTAACCGTAACCATAACACTAAACTCTAAACCCTAAACCTAATCCACCCTAAACCTTGAACAATCCTAAACCATAAACCTTAAACCCTAAACCCTAAATCTAACAATAAACCTAAACCTAACCCTAAATCTAACCCTAACCCTATCCCTAACCCTAAACCTAACCCTGACCCTAACCCTAACCCTAATCCTAACACTAACCATAACCCTAACTCTAACACTAACCCTAACCTTAACCCTAACCCTAACCCTAAACCTAACCCTAACCCTAACTCTAACCCTAACCCTAACCATAACCGTAACCATAATACTAAACTCTAAACCCTAAACCTAATCCACCCTAAACCTTAAACAATCCTAAACCATAAACCTTAAACCCTAAACCTTAAATCTAACAATAAACCTAAACCTAACCCTAAATCTAACCCTAACCCTAACCCTAACCCTAAACCTAAACCTGACCCTAACCCTAACCCTAATCCTAACACTAATCATAACCCAAACACTAACCCTAACCCTAACCCTAAACCTAACCCTAAAACTCACACTATCCCTAATCCTAACACTAAACCCTAAACTTTAAATCTAACACTAAATCTAACCCTACCCTTAACCCTAACCCTATCCCTAAACCTAACCCTGACCCTAATCCTAACACTAACCCTATTTCTAATTCTAACCCTAACACTAATCCTAAACTAAAACCTAACCCCCTAATAATAACCCTAACACTAAACCTAACCCTAACCCTAACCCTAACCCTAACCCTAACCCTAACACTAACCCCTAACCCCTAACACTAACCCTAACCCTAACCCCTAACCCTAACCCTAACCCTAACCTTAACCCTAACCCTAACCCTAACCATATCCCTAACCCTAACCCTTACCCTAACACTAACACTAACCTTAACCCTAACCCTAACCTTAACCCTCACCCTAACCCTCACCTTAACCCTAAACCTAACCCTAACACTAACCCTAACACCCTAAATCCTAAACCTTAAGCCTCGAGAAACCCTAAACACTAATTCCAAAAGCACCCTAAACCCTAAACTATAAACACTAAATGCTAAAAAACCCTAAACCCTAAACCCTAAACACTAAACCCTAAACAAGATTAAACCCTAAAACCATTAACACTATACCCTAAAAAACCCTAAACCCTTAACCCTAAACATTATACCCTAAACCCTAAAACACTATACAACCTTAAACCCTAAACCTTAAAATATCCTAAATCATAAATCCTGAACAACCCTAAACACTAAATTATAAACAACCCTAAAAAACCCTAAACAACTCTAAACGCTAAAACCGAAACAACCCTAACCATTAAAAAATCTTAAACGCTAAATTCTATACCCTAAACCTAAACCACCCTAAAACTTAAACAATCCTAACCCCTAAACCTTAAACCATAAACCCTAAATTTTAAACCATAAATCTAAGAATAACCATAACCCTAACCCTAGCCCTAAACCTAAACCTAACCCTAACCCCAACCCTAACCTTAACCCCATAACCCTAAGCCTAAACTTAAGCCTAACATAACCCCATAACCCTAACTCTAACCCTAACTCTAACCCTAATGCTATCCCTAACCCTAACCCTAACCCTAACCCTAACCCTAACCCCTTAACCTTAATCCCTAAATCCTAAACACTGAACAACCATAAATCCTAAACCCTGAACAACCCTAAATCATAAACCCTGAATAACCCTAAACACTAACCTCTAAACAACCCTAAACAACCCTAATCACTAAACCATAAACAACCCTAAACACTAAACCCTAAACAACCCTATACGCTAAACCTTAAACACTAAACCCTAAATAACCCTAAACCCTAAACCATTAACACTATACCCTAAACAACACTAAACACTAAACCCAAAACAACCCTAAAACCTAAACCTTAAACACTAAACCTTAAACAACCCTAAACCCTAAAAACTAAACCCTAAACAACCCTAAACTTTTTACCCTAAACTCAATACCCTAAACAACCCTAAACCTTAAACAATCCTAAACTCTAAACCCTAAACCCTTAACCTAAACCACCCTAAACCTTAAACAATCCTAAACCCTAAACCTTAAACCCTAAACACGAAACCCTAAACCCTAAACCTAACAATAACGATAACCCTAACCCTAACCCCTAACCTTTACCCTAACCCTAACCCTAAACCTAACCCTGAGCCTAATCCTAACACTAAACCTATTTTTAATTCTTACCCTAACACTAATCCTAAACTTAACCCTAACCCCCTAATAATAACCCTAACCCTAAAACTAACCCTAAACCCTAACCCTAACCCTAACCCTAACCTAACCTAACCCTAACCCTAACCCTAACCTTAACCCAAACCCTAACACTAACCCCCTAACTTTTACCCTAACCCTAACCCTAACCCTAACCTTTACCATAACCCTAACCCTAACCCTAACCCCATCCCTAACCCTAACCCTAACCGTAACCATAACACTAATCTCTAAACCCTAAACCTAATCCACCCTAAACCTTGAACAATCCTAAACCATAAAACTTAAACCCTAAACCCTAAATCTAACAATAAACCTAAACCTAACCCTAAATCTAACCCTAACCCTATCCCTAACCCTAAACCTAACCCTGACCCTAACCCTAACCCTAATCCTAACACTAACCATAACCCTAACCCTAACACTAACCCTAACCTTAACCCTAACCCTAACCCTAACCCTAACCCTAACCCTAACTCTAACCCTAACACTAACCCAAACCGTAACCATAATACTAAACTCTAAACACTAAACCTAATCCACCCTAAACCTTAAACAATCCTAAACCATAAACCTTAAACCCTAAACCTTAAATCTAACAATAAACCTAAACCTAACCCTAAATCTAACCCTAACCCTAACCCTAACCCTAAACCTAAACCTGACCCTAATCCTAACCCTAATCCTAACACTAATCATAACCCAAACACTAACCCTAACCCTAACCCTAAACCTAACCCTAAAACTCACACTATCCCTAATCCTAACACTAAATCCTAAACTTTAAATCTAACCTTAACCCTAACCCTACCCTTAACCCTAACCCTATCCCTAAACCTAACACTGACCCTAATCCTAACACTAACCCTATTTCTAATTCTAACCCTAACACTAATCCTAAACTAAAACCTAACCCCCTAATAATAACCCTAACACTAAACCTAACCCTAATCATAACCCTAACCCTACCCTAACACTAACCCCTAACCCCTAACACTAACACTAACCCTAACCCCTAACCCTAACCCTAACCCTAACCCTAACCCTAACCCTAACCCTAACACTAACCCCTAACCCCTAACACTAACCCTTACCCTAACCCCTAACCCTAACCCTAACCCTAACCCTAACCTTAACCCTAACCCTAAACCTAACCCTATCCCTAACCCTAACCTTTACCCTAACACTAAAACTAACCTTAACCCTAACCCTAACCTTAACCCTCACCCTAACCCTCACCTTAACCCTAAACATAACCCTAACACTAACCCTAACACCCTAAATCCTAAACCTTAAACCCCGAAAAACCCTAAACACTAATTCCAAAAGCACCCTAAACCCTAAACTATAAACACTAAACGCTAAAAAACCCTAAACCATAAACCCTAAACACTAAACCCTAAACAAGCCTAAACCCTAAAACCGTTAACACTATACCCTAAACAACCCTAAACCCTTAACCCTAAACATTATACCCTAAACCCTAAAACACTATACAACCTTAAACCCTAAACCTTAAAATATCCTAAATCATAAATCCAGAACAACCCTAAAAACTAAATTATAAACAACCCTAAAAAACCCTAATCAACTCTAAACGCTAAAACCTAAACAACCCTAACCATTAAACAATCTTAAACGCTAAATTCTATACCCTAAACCTAAACCACCCTAAAACTTAAACAATCCTAAACCCTAAACCTTAAACCATAAACCCTAAATTTTAAACCATAAATCTAAGAATAACCATAACCCTAACCCTAACCCTAAACCTAAACCTAACCCTAACCCCAACCCTAACCTTAACCCCATAACCCTAACCCTAACCTTAAGCCTAACATAACCCCATAACCCTAACTCTAACCCTAACTCTAACCCTAACTCTAACCCTAATGCTAACCCTAACCCTAACCCTAACCATAACCCTAACCCCTTAACCTTAATCCCTAAATCCTAAACCCTGAAAACCATAAATCCTAAACCCTGAACAACCCTAAATCATAAACCCTGAATAACCCTAAACACTAACCTCTAAACAACCCTAAACAACCCTAATCACTAAACCATAAACAACCCTAAACACTAACCCCTAAACAACCCTATACCCTAAACCTTAAACACTAAACCCTAAATAACCCTAAACCCTAAACCATTAACACTATACCCTAAACAACACTAAACACTAAACCCAAAACAACCCTAAAACCTAAACCTTAAACACTAAACCTTAAACAACCCTAAACCCTAAACACTAAACCCTAAACAACCCTAAACTTTTAACCCTAAACTCTATACCCTTAACAACCCTAAACCTTAAACAATCCTAAACTCTAAACCCTAAACGCTTAACCTAAACCACCCTAAACCTTAAACAATCCTAAACCCTAAACCTTAAACCCTAAACACTAAACCCTAAACCCTAAACCTAACAATAAACATAACCCTAACCCTAACCCCTAACCCTTACCCTAACCCTAACCCTAACCCTAATCCTAACCATAACCCTAACCCTAACCCTAACCCTAACCCTAACCCTAAACCTAATCCTAACCCTAACCTTAATCCTAATCCTAACTCTTACCCTAACCCTAACCCTAACCGTAACCATAACACTAAACTCTAAACCCTAAACCTAATCCACCCTAAACCTTAAACAATCCTAAACCATAAACCTTAGACCCTAAATCCTAAATCTAACAATAAACCTAAACCTAACCCTAAATCTAACCCTAACCCTAACCCTAACCCTAACCCTGACTTTAACCCTAACCCTAACCCTAACCCTAACACTAAACCTAACCCTGACCCTAATCCTAACACTAACCCTATTTCTAATTCTAACCCTAACACTAATCCTAAACTTAAACCTAACCCCCTAATAATAACCCTAACCCTAACACTAACCCTAACCCCTAACCCTAACCCTAACCCTAACCCTAAACTTACCCTAACCCTAACCCTAACCCTAACCCTAACCCTAACCCTAACCCTAACCTTAACCCTAACCCTAACCTTAACCCTAACCCTAACCCTAACCCCTAACCCTTACCCAAACCCTAACCCTAACCCTAAACCTAAACCTAACCCTAGCCCTAACCCTAACCATAACCCTAACCCTAACCCTAACCCTAAACCTAACCCTAACCCTAACCTTAACCCTAACCCTAACCCTAACCGTAACCATAACACTAAACTCTAAACCCTAAACCTAATCCACCCTAAACCTAAAACAATCCTAAACCATAAACCGTAGACCCTAAACCCTAAATCTAACATTAAACCTAAACCTAACCCTAAATCTAACCCTAACCCTAAACCCTCCCTGACCCTAACCCTAACCCTAACCCTAACCCTAACCCTAAACCTAACCCTGACCCTAATCCTAACACTAAACCTATTTCTAATTCTAACCCTAACACTAATCCTAAACTTAACCCTAACCCCCTAACCCTAACCCTAACCCTAAAACTAACCCTAAACCCTAACCCTAACCCTAAACCTAACCCTAACCCTAACCTAACCCTAACCCTAACCCTAACCCTAACACAAACCCTAACACTAACCCCCTAACTTTTACTCTAACCCTAACCCTAACCCTAACCTTTACCATAACCCTAACCCTAACCCTAACCTAACCCTAACCCTAACCCTAACCCTAACCCTAACCTAACCCTAACCCTAACCCTAACCCTAACCCTAACCCTAACACTAACCCCTAACCCTTACCCTAACCCTAACCCTAACCCTAACCCTAACCATTACCCTAACCTTAACCCTAACCCTAACCCTAACCCTAATCCCATCCCTAACCCTAACACTAACCGTAACCATAACACTAAACTCTAAACCCTAAACCTAATCCACCCTAAACCTTGAACAATCCTAAACCATAAACCTTAAACCCTAAACCCTAAATCTAACAATAAACCTAAACCTAACCCTAAATCTAACCCTAACCCTATCCCTAACCCTAAACCTAACCCTGACCCTAACCCTAACCCTAATCCTAACACTAACCATAACCCTAACTCTAACACTAACCCTAACCTTAACCCTAACCCTAACCCTAAACCTAACCCTAACCCTAACTCTAACCCTAACCCTAACCATAACCGTAACCATAATACTAAACTCTAAACCCTAAACCTAATCCACCCTAAACCTTAAACAATCCTAAACCATAAACCTTAAACCCTAAACCTTAAATCTAACAATAAACCTAAACCTAACCCTAAATCTAACCCTAACCCTAACCCTAACCCTAAACCTAAACCTGACCCTAACCCTAACCCTAATCCTAACACTAATCATAACCCAAACACTAACCCTAACCCTAACCCTAAACCTAACCCTAAAACTCACACTATCCCTAATCCTAACACTAAACCCTAAACTTTAAATCTAACCCTAAATCTAACCCTTCCCTTAACCCTAACCCTATCCCTAAACCTAACCCTGACCCTAATCCTAACACTAACCCTATTTCTAATTCTAACCCTAACACTAATCCTAAACTAAAACCTAACCCCCTAATAATAACCCTAACACTAAACCTAACCCTAACCCTAACCCTAACCCTAACCCTAACCCTAACACTAAACCCTAACCCCTAACACTAACCCTAACCCTAACCCCTAACCCTAACCCTAACCCTAACCTTAACCCTAACCCTAACCCTAACCCTATCCCTAACCCTAACCCTTACCCTAACACTAACACTAACCTTAACCCTAAACCTAACCTTAACCCTCACCCTAACCCTCACCTTAACCCTAAACCTAACCCTAACACTAACCCTAACACCCTAAATCCTAAACCTTAAGCCTCGAAAAACCCTAAACACTAATTCCAAAAGCACCCTAAACCCTAAACTATAAACACTAAACGCTAAAAAACCCTAAACCCTAAACCCTAAACACTAAACCCTAAACAAGATTAAACCCTAAAACCATTAACACTATACCCTAAACAACCCTAAACCCTTAACCCTAAACATTATACCCTAAACCCTAAAACACTATACAACCTTAAACCCTAAACCTTAAAATATCCTAAATCATAAATCCTGAACAACCCTAAACACTAAATTATAAACAACCCTAAAAAACCCTAAACAACTCTAAACGCTAAAACCTAAACAACCCTAACCATTAAAAAATCTTAAACGCTAAATTCTATACCCTAAACCTAAACCACCCTAAAACTTAAACAATCCTAACCCCTAAACCTTAAACCATAAACCCTAAATTTTAAACCATAAATCTAAGAATAACCATAACCCTAACCCTAGCCCTAAACCTAAACCTAACCCTAACCCCAACCCTAACCTTAACCCCATAACCCTAACCCTAAACTTAAGCCTAACATAACCCCATAACCCTAACTCTAACCCTAACTCTAACCCTAATGCTATCCCTAACCCTAACCCTAACCCTAACCCCTTAACCTTAATCCCTAAATCCTAAACCCTGAACAACCATAAATCCTAAACCCTGAACAACCCTAAATCATAAACCCTGAATAACCCTAAACACTAACCTCTAAACAACCCTAAACAACCCTAATCACTAAACCATAAACAACCCTAAACACTAAACCCTAAACAACCCTATACCCTAAACCTTAAACACTAAACCCTAAATAACCCTAAACCCTAAACCATTAACACTATACCCTAAACAACACTAAACACTAAACCCAAAACAACCCTAAAACCTAAACCTTAAACACTAAACCTTAAACAACCCTAAACCCTAAACACTAAACCCTAAACAACCCTAAACTTTTTACCCTAAACTCAATACCCTAAACAACCCTAAACCTTAAACAATCCTAAACTCTAAACCCTAAACCCTTAACCTAAACCACCCTAAACCTTAAACAATCCTAAACCCTAAACCTTAAACCCTAAACACTAAACCCTAAACCCTAAACCTAACAATAACGATAACCCTAACCCTAACCCCTAAACTTTACCCTAACCCTAACCCTAACCCTAATCCTAACCCTAACCCTAACCCTAACCCTAACCCTAACCCTAACCCTAAACCTAATCCTAACCCTAACCTTAACCCTAATCCTAACCCTAACCCTAACCCTAACCCTAACCGTAACCATAACACTAAACTCTAAACCCTAAACCTAATCCACCCTAAACCTTAAACAATCCTAAACCATAAACCGTAGACCCTAAACCCTAAATCTAACATTAAACCTAAACCTAACCCTAAATCTAACCCTAACCCTAAACCCTACCTGACCCTAACCCTAACCCTAACCCTAACCCTAACCCTAAACCTAACCCTGACCCTAATCCTAACACTAAACCTATTTCTAATTCTAACCCTTACATTAATCCTAAACTTAACCCTAACCCACTAATAATAACCCTAACCCTAAAACTAACCCTAAACCCTAACCCTAACCCTAACCCTAACCCTAACCTAACCCTAACCCTAACCCTTACCCTAACCCAAACCCTAACACTAACCCCCTAACTTTTACCCTAACTCTAACCCTAACCCTAACCTTTACCATAACCCTAACCCTAACCCTAACCCCATCCCTAACCCTAACCCTAACCGTAACCATAACACTAAACTCTAAACCCTAAACCTAATCCACCCTAAACCTTGAACAATCCTATACCATAAACCTTAAACTCTAAACCCTAAATCTAACAATAAACCTAACCTAACCCTAAATCTAACCCTAACCCTATCCCTAACCCTAAACCTAACCCTGACCCTAACCCTAACCCTAATCCTAACACTAACCATAACCCTAACCCTAACACTAACCCTAACCTTAACCCTAACCCTAACCCTAACCCTAACCCTAACTCTAACCCTAACCCTAACCCTAACCGTAACCATAATACTAAACTTCAAACCCTAAACCTAATCCACCCTAAACCTTAAACAATCCTAAACCATAAACCTTAAACCCTAAACCTTAAATCTAACAATAAACCTAAACCTAACCCTAAATCTAACCCTAACCCTAACCCTAACCCTAAACCTAAACCTGAACCTAACCCTAACCCTAATCCTAACACTAATCATAACCCAAACACTAACCCTAACCCTAACCCTAAACCTAACCCTAAAACTCACACTATCCCTAAGCCTAACACTAAACCCTAAACTTTAAATCTAACCCTAACCCTAAACCTACCCTTGACCCTAACCCTATCCCTAAACCTAACCCTGACCCTAATCCTAACACTAACCCTATTTCTAATTCTAACCCTAACACTAATCCTAAACTAAAACCTAACCCCCTAATAATAACCCTAACACTAAACCTAACCCTAACCATAACCCTAACCCTAACCCTAACACTAACCCCTAACCCCTAACACTAACCCTAACCCTAACCCCTAACCCTAACCCTATCCCTAAACTTAACCCTAACCCTAACCCTAACCCTATCCCTAACCCTAACCCTTACCCTAACACTAACACTAACCTTAACCCTAACCCTAACCTTAACCCTCACCCTAACCCTCACCTTAACCCTAAACCTAACACTATCACTAACCCTAACACCCTAAATCCTAAACCTTAAGCCCCGAAAAACCCTAAACACTAATTCCAAAAGCACCCTAAACCCTATACTATAAACACTAAACGCTAAAAAACCCTAAACCCTAAACCCTAAACACTAAACCCTAAACAAGCCTAAACCCTAAAACCATTAACACTATACCCTAAACAACCCTAAACCCTTAACCCTAAACATTATACCCTAAACCCTAAAACACTATACAACCTTAAACCCTAAACCTTAAAATATCCTAAATCATAAATCCTGAACAAGCCTAAACACTATATCATAAACAACCCTAAAAAACCCTAAACAACTCTAAACGCTAAAACCTAAACAACCCTAACCATTAAAAAATCTTAAACGCTAAATTCTATACCCTAAACCTAAACCACCCTAAAACTTAAACAATCCTAAACCCTAAACCTTAAACCATAAACCCTAAATTTTAAACCATAAATCTAAGAATAACCATAACCCTAACCCTAACCCTAACCCTAAACCTAAACCTAACCCTAACCCCAACCCTAACTTTAACCCCATAACCCTAACCCTAACCTTAAGCCTAACATAACCCCGTAACCCTAACTCTAACCCTAACTCTAACCCTAATGCTAACCCTAACCCTAACCCTAACCCTAACCCTAACCCTAACCCCTTAACCTTAATCCCTAAATCCTAAACCCTGAACAACCATAAATCCTAAACCCTGAACAACCCTAAATCATAAACCCTGAATAACCCTAAACACTAACCTCTAAACAACCCTAAACAACCCTAATCACTAAACCATAAACAACCCTAAAAACTAAACCCTAAACAACCCTATACCCTAAACCTTAAACACTAAACCCTAAATAACCCTAAACCCTAAACCATTAACACTATACCCTAAACAACACTAAACACTAAACCCAAAACAACCCTAAACTTTTAACCCTAAACACTATACCCTAAACAACCCTAAACCTTAAACAATCCTAAACTCTAAACCCTAAACCCTTAACCCAAACCACCCTAAATCTTAAACAATCCTAAACCCTAAACCTTAAACCCTAAACACTAAACCCTAAACCCTAAACCTAACAATAACCATAACCCTAAGCTAACCCCTAACCCTTACCCTAACCCTAACCCTAATCCTAATCTTAACCCTAACCCTACCCCTAACCCTAACCCTAACCCTAACCCTAAACCTAAACCTAATCCTAACCCTAACCTTAACCCTAATCCTAACCCTAACCCTAACCCTAACCCTAACCGTAACCATAACACTAAACTCTAAACCCTAAACCTAATCCACCCTAAACCTTAAACAATCTTAAACCATAAACCTTAGACCCTAAATCCTAAATCTAACAATAAACCTAAACCTAACCCTAAATCTTACCCTAACCCTAACCCTAACCCTAAACCCTCCCTGACCCTAACCCTCACCCTAACCCTAACCCTAACCCTAAACCTAACCCTGACCCTAATCCTAACACTAAACCTATTTCTAATTCTAACCCTAACACTCATCCTAAACTTAAACCTAACCCCCTAATAATAACCCTAACCCTAACACTAACACTAACCCCTAACCCTAACCCTAACCCTAACCCTAACCCTAACCTAACCCTAACCCTAACCCTAACCCTAACCTTAACACTAACCCCTAACCCTTACCCTAACCCTAACCCTAACCCTAACCCTAACCATTACCCTAACCCTAACCCTAACCCTAAGCCTAACACTTGCCGTAACCATAACACTAAACTCTAAACCCTAAACCTAATCCACCCTAAACCTTAAACAATCCTAAACCATAAACCTTAAACCCTAAAATCTAAATCTAACAATAAACCTAAACCTGACCCTAAATCTAACCCTAACCCTAACCCTAACCCTAACCCTAACCCTAAACCTGACCCTGACCCTAACCCTAACCCTAATCCTAACACTAACCATAACCATAACTCTAACCCTAACTCTAACCCTAACTCTAACCCTAATGCTAACCCTAACCCTAACCCTAACCCTAACCCTAACCCTAACCCCTAAACCTTAATCCCTAAATCCTAAACCCTGAACAACCATAAATCCTAAACCCTGAACAACCCTAAATCATAAACGCTGAATAACCCTAAACACTAACCTCTAAACAAACCTAAACAACCCTAATCACTAAACCATAAACAACCCTAAACACTAAACCCTAAACAACCCTATACCCTAAACCTTAAACACTAAACCCTAAATAACCCTAAACCCTAAACCATTAACACTATACCCTAAATAACACTAAACACTAAACCCAAAACAACCCTAAAACCTAAACCTTAAACACTAAACCTTAAACAACCCTAAACCCTAAACACTAAACCCTAAACAACCCTATACTTTTAACCCTAAATACTGTACCCTAAAAAACCCTAAACCTTAAACAATCCTAAACTCTAAACCCTAAAACCTTAACCTAAACCACCCTAAATCTTAAACAATCCTAAACCCTAAACCTTAAACCCTAAACACTAAACCCTAAACCCTAAACCTAACAATAAACATAACCCTAACACTAACCCCTAACCCTTACCCTAACCCTAACCCTAACCCTAATCCTAACCCTAACCCTAACCCTAACCCTAACCCTAACCCTAACCCTAAACCTAATCCTAACCCTAACCTTAACCCTAACCCTAACCCTAACCCTAACCCTAACCCTAACCCTAACCCTAACCCTAACCTAAACCTAATCCTAACCCTAACCTTAACCCTAATCCTAAACCTAACCCTAACCCTAACCCTAACCGTAACCATAACACTAGACTCTAAACCCTAAACCTAATCCACCCTAAACCTTAAACAATCCTAAACCATAAACCTTAGACCCTAAATCCTAAATCTAACAATAAACCAAAACCTAACTCTAAATCTAACCCTAACCCTAACCCTAACCCTAAACCCTCTCTGACCCTAACCCTAACCCTAACCCTAACCCTAAACCTAAACCTAACCCTGACCCTAATCTTAACACTAACCCTATTTCTAATTCTAACCCTAACACTAATCCTAAACTTAAACCTAACCCCCTAATAATAACCCTAACCCTAACACTAACCCTAACCCCTAACCCTAACCCTAACCCTAACACTAACCCTAACCTAACCCTAACCCTAACCCTAACCCTAACCCTAACACTAAACCCTAACCCTTACCCTAACCCTAACCCTAACCCTAAGCATTACCCTAACCCTAACCCTAACCCTAACCCTAACCCTAACCCTAACCTAACACTAACACTAACCGTAACCATAACACTAAACTCTAAACCATAAACCTAATCCACCCTAAACCTTAAATCATCCTAAACCATAAACCTTAAACCCTAAACCCTAAATCTAACAATAAACCTAAACCTGACCCTAAATCTAACCCTAACCCTAACCCTAACCCTAAACCTAACCCTGACCCTAACCCTAACACTAATCCTAACACTAACCATAACCCTAACCATAACCCTAACATTAACCTTAACCCTAACCCTAACCCTAACCCTAACCCTAACCCTAACCGTAACCATAATACTAAACTCTAAACCCTAAACCTAATCCACCCTAAACCTTGAACAATCCTAAACCATAAACCTTAAACCCTAAACCCTAAATCTAACAATAAACCTAAACCTAACCCTAAATCTAACCCTAACCCTATCCCTAACCCTAAACCTAACCCTGACCCTAACCCTAACCCTAATCCTAACACTAACCATAACCCTAACCCTAACACTAACCCTAACCTTAACCCTAACCCTAACCCTAACCCTAACCCTAACCCTAAATCTAACCCTAACTCTAACCCTAACCGTAACCATAATACTAAACTCTAAACCCTAAACCTAATCCACCCTAAACCTTGAACAATCCTAAACCATAAACCTTAAACCCTAAACCCTAAATCTAACAATAAACTTAAACCTAACCCTAAATCTAACCCTAACCCTAACCCTAAACCTAAACCTGATCTAACCCTAACCCTAATCCTAACACTAATCATAACCCAAACACTAACCCTAACCTAACCCTAAACCTAACCCTAAAACTCACACTATCCCTAATCCTAACACTAAACCCTAAACTTTAAATCTAACCCTAACCCTAACCCTACCCTTAACCCTAACCCTATCCCTAAACCTAACCCTGACCCTAATCCTAACACTAACCCTATTTCTAATTCTAACCCTAACACTAATCCTAAATTAAAACCTAACCCCCTAATAATAACCCTAACACTAAACCTAACCCTAACCCTAACCCTAACCCTAACCCTAACACTAACCCCTAACCCCTAACACTAACCCTTACCCTAACCCCTAACCCTAACCCTAACCCTAACCTTAACCCTAACCCTAAACCTAACCCTATCCCTAACCCTAACCTTTACCCTAACACTAAAACTAACCTTAACCCTAACCCTAACCTTAACCCTCACCCTAACCCTCACCTTAACCCTAAACATAACCCTAACACTAACCCTAACACCCTAAATCCTAAACCTTAAACCCCGAAAAACCCTAAACACTAATTCCAAAAGCACCCTAAACCCTAAACTATAAACACTAAACGCTAAAAAACCCTAAACCATAAACCCTAAACACTAAACCCTAAACAAGCCTAAACCCTAAAACCGTTAACACTATACCCTAAACAACCCTAAACCCTTAACCCTAAACATTATACCCTAAACCCTAAAACACTATACAACCTTAAACCCTAAACCTTAAAATATCCTAAATCATAAATCCAGAACAACCCTAAAAACTAAATTATAAACAACCCTAAAAAACCCTAATCAACTCTAAACGCTAAAACCTAAACAACCCTAACCATTAAACAATCTTAAACGCTAAATTCTATACCCTAAACCTAAACCACCCTAAAACTTAAACAATCCTAAACCCTAAACCTTAAACCATAAACCCTAAATTTTAAACCATAAATCTAAGAATAACCATAACACTAAACCTAACCCTAAACCTAAACCTAACCCTAACCCCAACCCTAACCTTAACCCCATAACCCTAACCCTAACCTTAAGCCTAACATAACCCCATAACCCTAACTCTAACCCTAACTCTAACCCTAACTCTAACCCTAATGCTAACCCTAACCCTAACCCTAACCCTAACCCTAACCCCTTAACCTTAATCCCTAAATCCTAAACCCTGAACAACCATAAATCCTAAACCCTGAACAACCCTAAATCATAAACCCTGAATAACCCTAAACACTAACCTCTAAACAACCCTAAACAACCCTGATCACTAAACCATAAACAACCCTAAACACTAAACCCTAAACAACCCTATACCCTAAACCTTAAACACTAAACCCTAAATAACCCTAAACCCTAAACCATTAACACTATACCCTAAACAACACTAAACACTAAACCCAAAACAACCCTAAAACCTAAACATTTAACACTAAACCTTAAACAACCCTAAACCCTAAACACTAAACCCTAAACAACCCTAAACTTTTAACCCTAAACTCTATACCCTAAACAACCCTAAACCTTAAACAATCCTAAACCCTAAACCTTAAACCCTAAACACTAAACCCTAAACCCTAAACCTAACAATAACCATAACCCTAACCCTAACCCCTAACCCTTACCCTAACCCTTACCCTAATCCTAACCCTAACCCTAACCCTAACCCTTACCCTAACCCTAACCCTAACCCTAATCCTAACCCTAACCCTAACCCTAACCCTAACCCTAACCTTAACCCTAACCCTAACCCTAACCCTAAACCTAATCCTAACCCTAAACTTAACCCTAATCCTAACCCTAACCCTAACCCTAACCGTAACCATAACACTAAACTCTAAACCCTAAACCTAATCCACCCTAAACCTTAAACAATCCTAAACCATAAACCTTAGACCCTAAATCCTAAATCTAACAATAAACCTAAACCTAACCCTAAATCTAACCCTAACCCTAACCCTAACCCTAAACCCTCCCTGATTTTAACTTTAACCCTAACCCTAACCCTAACCCTAAACCTAACCCTGACCCTAATCCTAACACTAACCCTATTTCTAATTCTAACCCTAACACTAATCCTAAACTTAAACCTAACCTCCTTATAATAACCCTAACCCTAACACTAACCCTAACCCCTAACCCAAACCCTATCCCTAACCCTAACCTAACCCTAACCCTAACCCTAACCCAAACCCTAACACTAACCTTCTAACTTTTACCATAACCCTAACCCTAACCCTAACCCTAACCCGTACCATAACCCTAACCCTAACCCTAACCCCATCCCTAACCCTAACCCTAACCGTAACCATAACACTAAACTCTAAACCCTAAACCTAATCCACCCTAAACCTTAAACAATCCTAAACCATAAACCTTAAACCCTAAACCCTAAATCTAACAATATACCTAAACCTAACCCTAAATCTAACCCTAACCCTATCCCTAACCCTAAACCTAACGTGACCCTAACCCTAACCCTAATCCTAACACTAACCATAACCCTAACCCTAACATTAACCCTAACCTTAACCCTAAACCTAACTCTAACCCTAACCCTAACCCTAACTCTAACCCTAAACCTAACCTTAACCGTAACCATAATACTAAACTCTAAACCCTAAACCTAATCTACCCTAAACCTTAAACAATCCTAAACCTTAAACCTTAAACCCTAAACCCTAAATCTAACAATAAACCTAAACCTAAACCTAAATCTAACCCTAACCCTAACCCTAACCCTAAACCTAAACCTGACCCTAACCCTAACACTAATGATAACACTAATCATAACCCAAACACTATCCCTAACCCTAACCCTAAACCTAACCCTAAACCTCACACTATCCCTAATCTTAACACTAAACCCTAAACTTTAAATCTAACCCTAACCCTAACCCTACCCTTAACCCTAACCCTAACCATATCCCTAAACCTAACCCTGACCCTAATCCTAACACTAACCCTATTTCTAATTCTAACCATAACACTAATCCTAAACTTACACCTAACCCCCTAATAATAACCCTAACACTAAACCTAACCCTAACCCTAACCCTAACCTAACCCTAACACTAACCCCTAACCCCTAACACTAACACTAACCCTAACCCCTAACCCTAACCCTACCCCTAACCCTAACCTTAACCCTAACCCTAACCCTAATCCTAACACTATCCCTAACCCTAACCCTTACCCTAACACTAACACTAACCTTAACCCTAACCCTAACCTTAACCCTCACCCTAACCCTCACCTTAACCCTAAACCTAACCCTAACACTAACCCTAACACCCAAAATCCTAAACCCTAAACCCCGAAAAACCCTAAACACTAATTCCAAAAGCACCCTAAACCCTAAACTATAAACACTAAAAGCTAAAAAACCCTAAACCCTAAACGCTAAACACTAAACACTAAACAAGCCTAAACCCTAAAACCATTAACACTATACCCTAAACAACCCTAAACCCTTAACACTAAACATTATACCCTAAACCCTAAAACACTATACAACCTTAAACCCTAAACCTTAAAATATCCTAAATCATAAATCCTGAACAACCCTAAACACTAAATCATAAACAACCCTAAAAAACCCTAAACATCTCTAAACGCTAAAACCTAAACAACCCTAAACATTAAACAATCTTAAACGCTAAACCATATACCCTAAACCTAAACCACCCTAAAACTTAAACAATCCTAAACCCTAAACCTTAAACCATAAAACCTAAAATTTAAACCTTAAATCTGAGAATAACCATAACCCTAACCCTAACCCTAAACCTAAACCTAACCCTAACCCCAACCCTAACCTTAACCCCATAAACCTAACCCTAACCTTAAGCCTAACATAACCACATAACCCTAACTCTAACCCTAACTCTAACCCTAATGCTAACCCTAACCCTAACCCTAACCCTAACCCTAACCCCTTAACCTTAATCCCTAAATCCTAAACCCTGAACAACCATAAATCCTAAACCCTGAACAACACTAAATGATAAACCATGAATAACCCTAAACACTAACCTCTAAACAAACCTAAACAACCCTAATCACTAAACCATAAACAACCCTAAACACTAAACCCTAAACAACCCTATACCCTAAACCTTAAACACTAAACCCTAAATAAACCTAAACCCTAAACCATTAACACTATACCCTAAACAACACTAAACACTAAACCCAAAACAACCCTAAAACCTAAACCTTAAACACTAAACCTTAAACAACCCTAAACCCTAAACACTAAACCCTAAACAACCCTAAACTTTTAACCCTAAACACTATACCCTAAAAAACCCTAAACCCTAAACAATCCTAAACTCTTAACCCTAAACCCTTAACCTAAACCACCCTAAATCTTAAACAATCCTAAACCCTAAACCTTAAACCCTAAACACTAAACCCTAACCCTAAACCTAACAATAACCATAACACTAACCCTAACCCCTAACCCTTACCCTAACCCTAACCCTAACCCTAATCCTAACCCTAACCCTAACCCTAGCCCTAACCCTAACCCTAACACTAACCCTAACCCTAAACCTAATCCTAACCCTAACATTAACCCTAATCCTAAACCTAACCCTAACCCTAACCCTAACCGTAACCATAACACTAAACTCTAAACCCTAAACCTAATCCACCCTAAACCTTAAACAATCCTAAACAATAAACCTTAGACCCTAAATCCTAAATCTAACAATAAACCTAAACCTAATCCTAAATCTAACCCTAACCCTAACCCTAACCCTAAACCCTCCCTTACCCTAACCCTAACCCTAACCGTAACCCTAAACCTAACCCTGACCCTAATCCTAACACTAACCCTA